>NC_057809.1:188267315-188379353 GCF_018294505.1 Triticum aestivum | reverse complement strand
TATAGTTTTTTAGTGATTTCTTTTTTCTTTTAGGTCACAAAAATTATAAACTTTCTATTAGTGCCATTAGTTTTAAAATTTGAATAGTTTAAATTTGAATTTTTTAAAATTTGTGTGAATCACAAGTTTGTGATTAACTTTACTAAAAAATGAACATAGATGCACCTATAGAGAAAATGCAACCTAAATTCATAATCAATTTCTATGAATTTCAGAGGAATTCATTATGAATTTAGGTCAAATTCCCTGTATATATAGGGCCATATATTTTCACTTTGAGATGAGCTCAACAAGGCAGAGAGGGACGGACTTATAAACCGGTGTGGGCGCCCTTCGGTTGGCGAGGTGGGACTAAACTCTGAGCGCAACGAGGACCAACCCTTTAGTCCCGGTTTGTGGCACAAACCGGGACTAATGGTCATGGGCCAGGGGCGAGCCCTATTTTTTCTAGTTTTTTGTTTTGTTTTCTGCATTATTTATTTTCTTTTGTTTTTTGCTTCATTTTTTAATTCTTTTTGCTTTTAGTTTTAGAAAATTATAAACTTTCTGTTAGTGCCATTAGTTTTCAAATTTGAAAACACTTTTTTAGTTTTTTTGTTTTCTTTGTTGCTTTACTTATTTTATTTTGTTTCTACTTACAACAAAATACTTATGGTTGCTATTTTTATTTTTTTCCCAGTTTTTTTGTTTTGTTTTCTGTATTATTTATTTTATTTTGTTTTTTGCATTATTTTTTAATTCTTTTTGCTTTTAGGTCAGCAAAATTATAGACTTTCTGTTAGTGCCATTAGTTTTAGAAAAATTATGAACTTTCTGTTAGTGCCATTAGTTTTCAAATTTGAATAGTTAAAATTTGAATTCTTTGAAATTTGTGTGAATCACAAGTTTGTGATTAACTTTACTAAAAAATGAACATAGATGCAGCTATAGAGAAAATTCGACCTAAATTCATAGTTTTCAAATGAACTCTGAAAAAGTTGGCATAGCATACTCGTGTGTTACAAAGTTGGCATGGTATCATCATAATAGTTGCAGGAGAAAGTCTTCACTTTTTCTTCGCTTGTGTCATTTGCTTATTGCGCCGTAACCATGGATAATCTTCATCGTTTATCAGGATGCTTGGGTCAGCCTTGACATTGAAGGGAGGAATTTCATGAAACTTTTTGTAATCTTCAAACATGTTTGTCTTGCCCTCCACTCCCAGGATGTCCCTTTTTCCTGAAAGAACTATGTGGCGCTTTGGCTCATCGTATGATGTATTCGCTTCCTTATCTTTTCTTTTTCTCGGTTTGGTAGACATGTCCTTCACATAGATAACCTATGCCACATCATTGGCTAGGACGAACGGTTTGTCAGTGTACCCAAGATTTTTCAGATCCACTGTTGTCATTCCGTACTATGGGTCTACCTGTACCCCGCCTCCTGACAGATTGACCCATTTGCACTTAAACAAAGGGACCTTAAAATCATGTCTATAGTCAAGTTTCCATATGTCCACTATGTAACCATAATATGTGTCCTTCCCGCTCTCGATTGCTGCATCAAAGCGGACACCGCTATTTTGGTTGGTGCTCTTTTGATCTTGGGCGATCGTGTAAAATGTATTCCCATTTATCTCGTATCCTTTGTAAGTCAATACAGTCAAAGATGGTCCCCTGGACAACAAGTACAGCTCATCACAAGCAGTGTTGTCACCTTTGAGACGTGTTTCCAACTAACTGCTGAAAGTCCTGATGTGTTCACATGTAATCCAGTCGTCGCACTGCTCCGGGTGTTTGGAGCGCAGACTGTTCTTGTGTTCATCGACATACGGGGTCACCAAGGTAGAGTTCTGTAGAACTGTGTAGTGTGCTTGAGACCAAGAATATCTGTCCCTGCATATTATTGAGTCACTTCCAAGAGTGCCTTTTCCAGTCAGTCTCCCCTCATACCGCGATTTAGGGAGACCTATCTTCCTAAGGCCAGGAATGAAGTCAACACAAAACCCGATAACATCCTCTGTTTGATGGCCCATGGAGATGCTTCCTTCTGGCCTAGCGCGGTTACGGACATATTTCTTTAGGACTCCCATGAACCTCTCAAAGGGGAACATATTGTGTAGAAATACGGGCACCAGAATGACAATCTCGTCGACTAGATGAACTAGGACGTGCGTCATGATATTGAAGAAGGATGGTGGGAACACCAGCTCAAAACTGACAAGACATTGCGCCACATCACTCCTTAGCCTTGGTATGATTTCTGGATCGATCACCTTCTGAGAGATTGCATTGAGGAATGCACATAGCTTCACAATGGCTAATCGGATGTTTTCCAGTAGAAGCCCCCTCAATGCAAGCGGAAGCAGTTGCATCATAATCACGTGGCAGTCATGAGACTTTAGGTTCTGAAACTTTTTCTCTGGCATATTTATTATTCCCTTTATATTCGACGAGAAGCCAGTCGTGACCTTCATACTGAGCAAGCATTCAAATAAGATTTTTTTTCTCTTCTTTCGTAAGAGCGTAGCTGGCAGGACCTTTATACTGCTTCGGAGGCATGCCGTCTTTTTCGTGCAAAGTTGCAGGTCCTCCCGTGCCTCAGGTGTATCTTTTGTCTTCCCATACACGCCCAAGAAGCCTAGCAGGTTCACGCAAAGGTTCTTCGTCACGTGCATCACGTCGATTGAAGAGCGGACCTCTAGGTCTTTCCAGTAGGGTAGGTCCCAAAATATAGATTTCTTCTTCCACATGGGTGCGTGTCTCTCAGCGTCATTCGGAACAGCTAGTCCGCCGGGACCCTTTCCAAAGATTACGTGTAAATCATTGACCATAGCAAGTACGTGATCACCGATACGCATGGCGGGCTTCTTCCGGTGATCTGCATCGCCTTTGAAATGCTTGCCTTTCTTTCGACATTGATGGATGGTCGGAAGAAATCGACGATGGCCCAGGTACACATTCTTCCTGCATTTGTCCAGGTATATACTTTCAGTGTCATCTAAACAATGCGTGCATGCGTGGTATCATTTGTTTGTCTGTCCTGAAAGGTTACTGAGAGCGGGCCAATCGTTGATGGTCATGAACAGCAACGCCTTTAGGTTAAATTCCTCCTGTCTGTGCTCATCCCACATACGTACACCGTTTCCATTCCACGGCTATAAAAGTTCTTCAACTAATGGCCTTAGGTACACATCAATGTCGTTGCCGGGTTGCTTAGGGCCTTGGACGAGAACTGGCATCATAATGAACTTCCGCTTCATGCACATCCAAGGAGGAAGGTTATACATACATAGAGTCATGGGCCAGGCGCTATGATTGCTGCTCTGCTCCCCGATAGGATTAATGCCATCCGCGCTTAAAGCAAATCATACGTTCCTTGGGTCCTTTGCAAACTCATCCCAGTACTTTCTCTCGATTTTTCTCCACTACGACCTGTCAGCGGGTGCTCTCAACTTCCCTCTTTCTTACGGTCCTCACTGTGCCATTGCATCAACTTGGCATGCTCTTCATTTCTGAACAGACGTTTCAACTGTGGTATTATAGGAGCATACCACATCACCTTCGCAGGAACCCTCTTCCTGGGGGGCTCGCCGTCAACATCACCAGGGTCATCTCGTCTGATCTTATACCGCAATGCACCGCATACCGGGCATGCGTTCAGATCCTTGTATGCACCGCGGTAGAGGATGCAGTCATTAGGGCATGCATGTATCTTCTCCACCTCCAATCCTAGAGGGCATACGACCATCTTTGTTGTGTATGTACTATCGCGCAATTCGTTATCCTTTGGAAGCTTCTTCTTCAATATTTTCAGTAGCTTCTCAAATCCTTTGTCAGGCACATCATTCTCTGCCTTCCACTACAGCAATTCTAGTACGGTACTGAGCTTTGTGTTGCCATCTTCGCGATTGGGGTACAACCCTTTTTTGTGATCCTCTAACATGCAATCGAACTTCAGCTTCTCCTTTTGACTTTCGCATTGCGTCCTTGCATCGACAATGACCGGCAGAGATCATCATCATCGGGCACATCGCCTGGTTCCTCTTGATCTTCAACAGCTTCACCCGTTGCAACATCATTGGGCACATCGTCTGGTTCCTCTTGATCTTCACCAGCTCCCCCCGTTGCAGCATCACCGTATTCAAGGGGCACATAGTTGTCATCATACTCTTCTTCTTCGCCGTCTCCATCATAACCCCTATTTCTCTGTGCCTCGTCCAAACATTATAGTGTGGTAGGAAACCCTTGTAAAGCAAGTGGGAGTGAAGGATTTTCTGGTTAGAGTAAGACCTCGTATTCCCACATTCAGTGCATGGACAACACATAAAACCATTCTGCTTGTTTGCCTCAGCCGCATCGAGAAACTCATGCACGCCCTTAATGTACTCGGAGGTGTGTCTGTCACCGTACATCCATTGTCGGTTCATCTGCGTGCATTATATATAATTAAGTGTCCAAATTAATAGAAGTTCATCATCACATTAAAACCAAAGTACATACATAGTTCTCATCTAACAACATATAGCTCTCCAGAGCATCTAATTAATTAAACCATACATTGAAACTATGTAAAACATTTCAATGCGAAAACAAATGAGATCATAATCGCAACCAAGGTAACAATTGATCCAACGGCATAATGATACCAAGCCTCGGTATGAATGGCATATTTTCTAATCTTTCTAATCTTCAAGCGCATTGCATCCATCTTGATCTTGTGCTCATCGACGACATCCGCAACATGCAACTCCAATATCATCTTCTCCTCCTCAATTTTTTATTTTTTCCTTCAACAAATTGTTTTCTTCTTCAACTAAATTTAACCTCTCGACAATAGGGTCGGTTGGAATTTCCGATTCACATACATCCTACATAAATAAAATCTATGTCATGTTGGTCGGCATAATTTTCATAAACAATAAATGAACCAATAATTATAAAGATAATATATATACCACATCTGAATCATAGACAGGACGAGGGCCGACAGGGGCGGATACCAAAACCATCGCACTATATAAGATGCAATAATAAAAGTAAGAAAATAATACAAGTATCTATGTAAACATACAAGTAAGAATTTTTTTCCTTTCAGAAAGAAGATAAGAACAAGAGGCTCACCACGGTGGTGCCGGCGATGAGCTCGGGCGGGTGATCGACGGCGGTGAAGACGGGGACGGGGCGTGACGAACCGCTAAACCTAGACAAATATTTAGGAAAATGGAGCTTGGAGGTCGAGCTTGGAGAGGAGAAAGCTTAAGTAGTGTGGCTCAGGCATTCCATCGAACACCTTGTGTGCATAGGAGGTGAGCTAGAGCACCACCAAGCCCTCACTCCCTCGGCTAGAAAAAACAAAGCAGTGTGCTCTGCTCTTACGCGAGGGGGTATATATAGGCACCTCATTGGTCCCAGTTGGTGGCATGAACCGGGACTAAAGGGAAGCAAAAGTGTGGCAAAAGGATAGTAACATTGTCCCTTCTCTCTTTTTCTCTCATTTTTTGGGCGTTCTTTTTTTATTTGGCCTTTCTCTCCCCTTTTTTTATTTCCTCACATGGGACAATGCTCTAATAATGAAGATTGTCACACTTTTATTTGCTTACAACTCAAAAATTATAACTCGATACTAGAACAAAATATGACTCTATATGAATGCCTCCCGTGGTGTACCGGGATGTGCAATGAATCAAGAGTGACATGTATAAAAATAGGATGAATGGTGGCTTCGCCACAAATACGATGTCAACTACATGATCATGCATAGTGTCGGTGTACAAAAGTAGGGGCTCACTTTTGTACCCCTTTACTTGTGCGTGGACAGTTAGAGCCGCGCATACGACCATACCTAGCGGGGCAGAGGGAGAAAAAGCACAAGGCAACCAGAACAACGCTAAGAACAGAGACACAAAGAGAAGAGGGCGAGGTGGACTCCCCCGGCAAGGCCCTTACCGGGACGGCCTCCGCAGCCCCGGCAAGAGCCTTGCCGGGGCAACTTGCCCAATGCCAACAGAGCGCGCCACCCTTGAGCCCAAGGGTTCCAACACCATCAACCACATTGGAACCGAGGCTCGGGAGGCACCTCCATGGTGGCTTACAGATGTTTGTGAAGATCATAAGAACACAAGATCGGATGAGAATAAGAAGACGACGATCCTCGGCAAGATCTGTGCCGAGGAAATCCACGAGACCCCCAGCAAGATCCTTGCTGGGGACGACCACGATGCCACGGAAAGACCCTTGCCAGGGCCCCGGCAAGACCCTTGCCGAGGACACCTGTGGGGCCACAGCCTGGCCCACGTCTGCCAAGGCCCCACCGCCGTCCCCATGCAGCCGCCAGCCCAACCAGCTGGGTAGGCACCTGCGTGGCAACGTGCGGCCTCCAGGCCAACCCAGCAAGCACCTATGTGGTGGCATGCAGATCTTCGTGAAGACCCTACCACCACGCCGTCTTAGCAGCCTGCCAGCTTACGTGGTGTTGCATGCCTTGTCGGCCCCCTCGGGCGTGTCGACGAACTACTCAGGAGCTCCTCAAAAACCCGCAATCTCTCGGGCCGGTTTTGGGCTCGTCCAAGCTAAGGTAAACCGCAACAACAACTTGCCCCAGCATGCGTAAGCTCGTGAAGACTCGTACTCAATTTGACACATAAGGATAAAAGCTACGATTGTTTACATGAGGGGCTCCCCCTCTCAAAATGCTCTTACAATCTTCCGGGGCCACGCCCAAGTGTTTATAGGGTAAACGGCAGGGGAACGAGGAATCAGCCGGATATGTCGCTCGCCACGTCTCCCATATCATCTTCTGATGCACCGGTGGCATCGCTGTCGCCATCATTGGCGTCGCCTCCACCTTCACCGGCGCTGGTGTCGCCATCGTCAACCACGACGCCTTTGTCTGCCATGACCACTACCCCGTTGTCTTCAGAAGCAAAGGCCCTGACCAGCGCATCCACATTGTCTTCAACCCATCGCGCTAGATCGCCCCGGATAGCTTCCGGTACGAGAGCAATGGCGGCATCAAAATCGAAGTTGGAGTCGATGTTCCATAGGAGGCTGAAGTCGCGGGAGAATGCGCGCCTGAGTAGACTGCGACTCCTATCCTCAACAAGTTGGTGAGCCCTCTTGGAATGGTTCTGCAGGTGCATCACCACATCCCCAAAGAAGCGGAGGTGGCTGGCTTAGTCGTTTTCATGGGGATGAGGAGCATTCTCATCGCAGATATGGCCCAGGGCGGTGTTGGCCCTGTTCCTGAGGTCCTCGAGCATGGGGGCATGCACACGCTCTAATGTCCGCCGCTCAAGCACTTCGTCCCTGTTCTGCCACGCGACGGACACGGCGTCGGCGACCCGCTGCCGAAGAGAGAGCACCTCGGCGCGGGATGAAACCAGCTCAGCCTGCGCCGAGGCTAGGGCTGATGTAGTGGCCTCCTCGCGCCGCTCCACCTCGACTAGCCGGGACTTGAGGGCAGCAGTCCTAACAGAGGCCCCAGCTTCCACGAGCTTCAGCTTTAGGTTGTGCCTTCTCTCGAGATCCGCGTGAGCCTCAGCCACACGGCGGTCGACCTCCTCCTGGGCCCTGACCTCGTGCGCGCTGACGTCGTCCTCCGCGTGAGAAACCTGGCACTTCCTCCTCTCCAGCCGTTCAAGTTCAAGGCTGCGCTCCACGGCTTCCAGCTCCAGCACCTCCTCGCACTTCCGGATCTCTTCCTCCTCGGTGGGCGACCCCCTCAATGATGCAAGAGCAGCCCTGCGCGCCTCCACATGCTGATCCAAGACAGCGCTCCAGGCTTGGATCTCCCACGCACGTTTCTCCGCGGCCTCGCGACGGCGGTCAGCTTCCCGAGCCTCCCCCAGAGCTCGTGAGCAGGCCTCACGGGAGGCTGCAAGACAAACCTCGGCCTTCCTATTGTCCAACTCGCGCTGGTGGCGCCCGAGGTTGACGACCACCTGTAGCTTGTGCCACTCCTCCGGCAACCGAAGACCCTCGGCCTCGAGGCACGCGTCGACACCCTCAAGTTCTTCACCGAGTCGGTTCATCGCGCCCATCACCTTGTGGAAGTGCTCATGACGAACAATGCTCCGCCCGTGCTCGAACTCGAGCGCACGGCTCATCTCGCCCTCCGCTACGGGGGCTGTGGGTGACACCCGACACGGTACGTCCCCTCTCAGCAGGGGGCAGGGGCTGGCGCTGCCCCAGGCGCCGGCTGGGTCTGCGAGGACCCCGAACTAAATGGGGCCCGCTGCTTGAAGAGGACCCTAGGATCGAAGCCAACCAGCCACCGGCAGTGATCAGGGGAGGAGCCCTTGGCACACTTGCCGCGCTCCAAGCCAGGCCGCGAAGGAAGGACGACGAAGGCGTGAGCTCAAGATGCCCTGATGATGGGCCAACTCCCGTGGTGGACCCAGCGCCGTGGGCGACGCACGAGCCTGCGGCGCTCGAGCTTGGCGTGTGCAACGGGACGAGAGGGAGCTGCTTCTCAGGAGATTTTACAGCCTTGGCAGAAGGGGTCATGAGGGGACGATCGTCGGGAAGGAAAGCGGCACATAGAAGATCACCAAGATAAGGTACTTACTCATCAACGGCGATATACTTCCTCCGAAGGTACCGCTGCTTCAGCTTGGGGACCCCTTTCTCTTGCGGAGTTCTGCGAAGTCCACACACAGTCGGCCGAAGCGCTGGACATGGAGGCCGACGCGAGGCGCGGCTGGAGAAGTGCTCGGAGGGGCAGCCTCAGAAGAGCCAGGCTGAGGAGAGTTGGCCGGCTCTACCTCGCAGTGATTTGCCGAGGCCTCAGGAGCCCCGACCATGGGACACGCGGGCTGCACCGCCCCTTCAACAGCCGCCCCAGGGCAAGAGTCACGGGACCCCGAGGTCGATGCTTCAGGAGCCCTACGCGGCATCAGCATCTCGGCACATTCACTATCGGCCCCCAGAGGTGCACTTCCCCCTGCATCAACACTTGGGGCGAGCTCTACGCCAGCATCAAGGAAAGGAACCACGACGATGGGGTTCTCGCGAGGCCCCACGAGGCTAGCTGGGTGCAACCCCCACTCGTCGAAGGAGGGCATCTGCTCCGTGAAGGACATCTTGTTCGAGCAGCGATACAAAACACAATTCTTCCTCAGCAAGTCGTCCGACAACGGGACGCCTGTCAGGACCTCAAACACCGTTCGCCGCGCCTCATGGGGGAGCTTAGACTCCCGAAGTCTCATGTGGTCCTGGCTGCTGAGCAAGGCCCACATCGGCCGAGAGTGGAGCTGAAGCGGAGCAATTTGGCGCTCGACGAACTCTCTCACCACCATAGGCGCAGTCACGCCAAGGGCTTTGAGCCATCTCAACCTCAGCCAGACGGGGACAAGGCGTGGATCGGCGAGCCTCCGGTGGCACCAGCCGGAGTTAGGAATGGCAGGCTCAGACGGAGAAGAGAGCAGGGGGCTGAGCACTCCGACGTCAACAAACACCCACCATGTCCGGAACCCGCTCGTGGATGGTGGAATCTCGAAGTCAACCCCGTCGCCGGCCATCGCCGCCACGGCTTGAAAGCTCAGGCACCCAGAGCTCTGCCTAGGATCAATCAGGTGCAGCGAGAAGAAGTGGTGGAAAAGAGCCACGGAAGGAGCAATGCCGACCATGGCCTCGCAAATGAAGGCGCAGATGGCAAGCAGGGTCACGGATTGGGGATCAAGGTGCAACATGTGGATCTGGTAATGGGAAAGCACTACGTTGAGGAAGGTGGAGAAAGGAAGGACCAAGCCGGCCCAGAGGGCGTCGATGAAGAAGGGACCTCAGAGGCCGTCTGGTCAATGCGAGCACGGGATGTAGGCCAAGCCACCGTCTCTCCCCACTCGTTGAAGCTAGATGCGAGCATGAGACGCACCATGCACATGGCCTCATCGTTGAGCACCCGCGATCGACCTACTGCATGCTCGGCGGCCGAGGGCGCACTAGCCGAAGACAGAGGCTTCTTCCCTTTATCCACTTGCGTCGGCGCCATGGCTATGGGGCGAGCAGAGCTAAGGTCAGATTGGAAAGAGGAGCAGAGTCTGGGGGAAGCAGAGGAATTGGAAGCGAATGGCGCAAGCGATGGAAGAATAACCGTGGTGGCCGTTTAGCCAGGCGGGTATCAAGGCAGTGTGGGGAAGCGGAGACGCCCACGTCCAATCAACCGCCATGCGTCGACTGAGGTTGCAGGCTATTGGGGCCCACGGCGCTCCACGCTTGACCCTTGGCTTCGCCTCGAAGCCAAGCCCGAGCGCGCCTTGGGCCCGGGGGCTACTGTCGGCATTCTGGGAATGGGGGTCCCTAGATTTGCCTACTTGCGGCCCACGGCGTGGCTTTGCTGGCAGCCCTGTATGACCCATCTTCATCAACAAGGAATCAAGACCCTCGCGAGGCAGACGACAGAAGACCTCCTCAGGAGCAGCCTCATCAAGCGGCTCGTGAGGGGCGGAGAGTTCAAGGTTGGGCAAACCTCGTGATGTTTCCGTGATGTAAGCTATGACGATCGAGACCAGGCGGTTGCCAGCACGTACAGCGTCCTTGTTTCCCCTTTGGTGCTAAGGGGGAAAGCGCAGGCGTGGAGTACCAAGGCATCAAGCAAAGGTTTCGATATTGGTGCAACAAGACCAAGACCAGAAGGACGGCAAGACGGAGGTCACCATGGAGCCCAGGACGATGTCACCGCCAGAACCTTTGGCAGGCGAAGACCACCTTTTGTCAGGATAGCTTGTACTAGTTGTCCCCTTTCAAATTGGCCGTTTTTGGCTCCCTTCCCGCTCAATATTTGGGGAGAGGACCAGGGCCTCTATAAATAGGACTAGCCACCACATAGGGAGGGAGAGGATCCAAGGTCACCCCCAGCCACACAAGTGCACCTAGCACAAGAACACCTCAACCTAAGGAGGTTGTTCTTCCCCTTGTACTGTTCATCCTCAGCCCAAGAGGCAATCCACCACCACCACACTGGAGTACAGTATTACACCACAACGGTGGCACGAACCAGTATAAATCTTGTGTCCTTTGTGTTGTGAGTTCGTCGAGTTAGTTCGTGAGATCTAGGCTAAGTTAGGACGTGGATCGATAGGCGGGCAGAGCTCTTCACGCGCACCCCAGAGTTCGAACCTTAAGGGTTTTGCCGGAACCCGTGATCCGACAGGCGCCACCTCCTAGGTGGTGCCCTCTCTCTCCCCTAAGGCCCATTACTTCCTTGGGGGGTTCCGGTAACCCTTCCGGCACTATGGCTTTATCCGAAACTATCCAGAACGCTTCCGGTGTCCGAATAACATGGTCCAATATATCAATATTCATGTCTCGACCATTTCGAGACTCCTCATCATGTATGTGATCTCATCTGCGACACCGAACAACCTTTGGTACATCAAATCACATAACTAATAATACAAATTGTCATTAAATGTTAAGCGTGCGGGCCCTACGGGTTCGAGAACTATGTAGACATGACCGAGGCACATCTCCGATCAATAACCAATAGCGGATCATGTATGCTCATATTGGTTCCTACATATTCTACAAAGATCTTTATCGGTCAAACCGCATAACAACATATGTTGTTCTCTTTGTCATCGGTATGTTACCTGCCCGAGATTCGATCGTCGGTATAATCATACATAGTTCAATCTCGTTACCAGCAAGTCTCTTTACTCGTTCCGTAATGTATCATCCCGCAACTAACTCATTAGTCACTTTGCTTGCAAGGCTTATTGTGATGAGCATTATCGAGAGGGCCCAGAGATACCTCTCCAAAACACAGAGTGAAAAATCCTATTCATTATCTATGCCAACTCAACAAACACCATCAGAGACACCTGTAGAGCATCTTTATAATCACCCAGTTATGTTGTGACATTTGATAGCACACAAGGTGTTCCTCCGGTATTCGGGAGTTGCATAATCTCATAGTCTGAGGAACATGTATATGTCATGAAGAAAGCAATAGCAGAAAAACTGAATGATCATTATGCTAAGCTAATGGATGGGTCTTGTCCATCACATCATTCTCTAATGATGTGATCCCGTTCATCAAACGACAACACATGTCTATGGCTAGGAAACTTAACCATCTTTGATTAACGAGCTAGTCAAGTAGAGGCATACTAGGGACACTCTGGTTGTCTATGTATTCACACATGTACTAAGTTTCCAATTAATACAATTCTAGCATGAATAATAAACATTTATCATGATATAAGGAAATATAAATAACAACTTTATTATTGCCTCTAGGACATATTTCCTTCAGTCTCCCACTTGCACCAAAGTCAATAATCTAGATTACATAGTAATGAGTCTAAGACCCATGGAGTCTTGGTGTTGATCATGTTTTGCTCATGAGAGAGGCTTAGTCAATGGGTCTGCAACATTCAGATCCGTATGTATCTTGCAAATCTCTATGTCTCCCTCCTTGAGAGAGGCTCCCACTCACTTTCTTGTAAATACATGCTTCTCCAAAAGTTTGTACAAAACCATATGCTTTGATCACACTATCAAAGCATATATTCCAACTCCGAGAGGCCTGCACCAGTCCATAAATGGATCACTAGAGTTTGCAGACTTTGTTAGCACCTTTAGGATCGACAAAACCTTCTGGTTGCATCATATACAACTCTTCGTTGAGATATCCATTAAAGAATGCAATTTCGACATCCATTTGCCAAATTTCATAATCATAAAATGCGGTAATTGCTAACATGATTCAGATAGACTTAAGCTTCGCTACGGGTGAGAAGGTCTCATTGTAGTCAACTCCTTGAACTTGTCGAAAACCTTTCGCAACAAGTCGAGCTTTGTAGATAGTAACGTTACCAACAGCGTCAGTCTTCTTCTTGAAGATCCATTTATTCTCTATGGCTTGCCGATCATCGGGCAAGTCAACCAAAGTCCATACTTTGTTCTCATACATGGATCCCATCTCAGATTTGATGGCCTCAAGCCATTTTGTGGAATCTGCGCTCATCATCGCTTCCTCATAGTTCGTAGGTTCGTCATGGTCATGTAACATGACTTCCAGAACATGATTACCGTACAACTCTGGTGCGGATCTTACTCTGGTTGACCTACGAGGTTCGATAGTAACTTGATCAGAAGTTTCATGACCATCATCATTAGATTCGTCACTAATTGGTGTAGGACTCACTGGAACTGATTTCTGTGATGAACTACTTTACAATAAGGGAGAAGGTATAGTTACCTCATCAAGTTCTACTTTCCTCCCACTCACTTCTTTCGAGAGAAAATCCTTCTCCAGAAAGGATCCATTCTTAGCAACGAATAACTTGCCTTCGGATCTGTGATAGAAGGTGTACCCAATAGTCTCCTTTGGGTATCCAATAAAGACACATTTCTCTGATTTGGGTTCGAGCTTATCCGGTTGAAGCTTTTTCACATAAGCATCGTAGTCCTAAACTTTAAGAAACGACAATTTGGGTTTCTTGCCAAACCACAGTTCATATGGTGTCATCTCAACGGATTTCGATGGTGCCCTACTTAACGTGAGTGCATCCATCTCTAAAGCATAACCCCTAAACAATAGTGGTAAATCAGTAAGAGACATCATAGATCGCACCATATCTAATAAAGTGCGATTACGATGTTCGGACACACCATTACGATGTGGTGTTCCAGGTGGCGTGAGTTGCGAAACTAATCCGCATTGTTTCAAATGAAGACCAAACTCATAACTCAAATATTCACCTCCACGATCAGATCGTAGAAACTTAATTTTCTTGTTATGATGTTTTTCCACTTCACTCTGAAATTCTTTGAACTTTTCAAAAGTTTCAGACTTATGCTTCATCAAGTAGATATACCCATAACTACTCAAATCATCTGTGAAGGTCAGAAAATAACTATACCCGCCGCGAGCATCAACACTCATCGGACTGCATACATCAGTATGTATTATTTCTAATAAGTCTGTTGCTCGCTCCATTGTTCTGGAGAACGGAGTCTTAGTCATCTTGCCCATGAGGCATGTTTCGCAAGCATCCAGTGATTCATAATCAAGTGATTCCAAAAGCCCATGAGCATGGAGTTTCTTCATGCGCTTTACACCAATATGACCTAAACGGCAGTGCCACAAATAAGTTGCACTATCATTATTAAACTTATATCTTTTGGCTTCAATATTATGAATATGTGTATCACTACTATCGAGATTCAATAAAAATAGACCACTCATCAAGGGTGCATGACCATAAAAGATATTACTCATATAAATAGAACAACCATTATTCTCTGATTGAAATGAATAACCATCTCACATCCAACAAGATCCAGATATAATGTTCATGCTTAACGCTGGCACCAAATAACAATTATATAGGTCTAAAACTAATCCCGAAGGTAGATGTAAAGGTAGCGTGCCGACCGCGATCACATCGACTTTGGAACCATTTCCCATGTGCATCGTCACCTCGTCCTGATCCAATCTTCCCTTAATCCATAGCCCCTGTTTCGAGTTGCAAATATTAGCAACAGAACCAGTATCAAATACCCAGGTGCTACTGCGAGCATTAGTAAGGTACACATCAATAACATGTATATCAAATATACCTTTCACTTTGCCATCCTTCTTATCCTCCAAATACTTGGGGCAGTTCTGCTTCCAGTGACCAGTCCCTTTGCAGTAGAAGCGCTCAGTCTCAGGCTTAGGTCCAGACTTTGGCTTCTTCACTTGAGCAGCAACTTCCTTGCCATTCTTCTTGAAGTTCCCCTTCTTCCCTTTTGCCATTCTTCTTGAAACTAGTGGTCTTTTTGACCAACAACACTAGATTCTCCTTCTTGATTTCTACCTCCGCAGCTTTTAGCATTGCGAAGAGCTCGGGAATTGTCTTATCCATCCCTTGCATATTATAGTTCATCATGAAGCTTTTGTAGATTGGTGGTAGTGATTGAAGAACTCTGTTAATGACACTATCATTAGGAAGATTAACTCCTAGCTGAGTCAAGTGGTTGTGGTACCCAGACATTCTGAGTACATGTTCACTGACAGAACTATTCTCCTCCATCTTGCAACTTTAGAACTTGTTGGAGACTTCATATCTCTCAATCCAGGCATTTGCTTGAAATATTAACTTCAACTCCTGGAACATCTCATATGCTCCATGATGTTCAAAATGTCATTGAAGTCCCGATTCTAAGCCGTAAAGCATGGCACACTGAACTATCGAGTAATCATCGGCTTTGCTCTGCCAAACATTCATAACATCTGGAGTAGCTCCTGCAGCGGGCTTTGCACCTAGCGGTGCTTCCAGGACGTAATTCTTCTGTGCAACAATGAGGATAATCCTCAAGTTACGGGCCCAGTCCGTGTAGTTGCTACCATCATATTTCAACTTAGCTTTCTCTAGGAATGCATTAAAATTCAAAGGAAGAGTAGCACATGCCATTTATCTACAACAACATAGACATGCAAAATACTATAAGATACTAAGTTCATGATAAATTAAAGTTCAATTAATAATATTACTTAAGAACTCCCACTTAGATAGACATCCCTCTAGTCATCTAAATAATCACGTGATCCATATCAACTAAACCATGTCCGATCATCACGTGAGATGGAGAAGTTTTCAATGGTGAACATCACTATGTTGATCATATCTACTATATGATTCACACTCGACCGTTCGGTCTCAGTGTTCCGAGGCCATATCTGCATATGCTAGGCTAATCAAGTTTAACCTAAGAATTCTGCTTGTGCAAAACTGGCTTGCACCCGTTATATGTGAACGTAGAGCTTATCACACCTGATCATCACGTGGTGTCTCCGCACGACGAACTATAGCAATGGTGCATACTCAGGGAGAACACTTATACCTTGAAATTTAGTGAGAGATCATCTTATAATGCTACCACCAAACTAAGCAAAATAAGATGCATAAAAAGATAAACATCACATTTAATCAAATAAGTGATATGATATGGCCATCATCATCTTGTGCCTTTGATCTCCATCTCCAAAGCACCATCATGATCACCATCATCACCAGCTTGACACCTTGATCTCCATCGAAGCATCATTGTCGTCTCGCCAACTATTGCTTCTACGACTATCACTACCGCTTAGTGATAAAGTAAAGCAATTACAAAGCGACAACCATATGGCTCCTGCCAGTTGTCGATAACTATTACAAAACATGATCATCTCATACAACAATTTATATATCAGCACGTCTTGACCATATCACATCACAGCAAGCCCTACAAAAACAAGTTAGACGTCCTCTACTTTGTTGTTGCGAGTTTTACGTGGCTACTACGGGCTTCTAGCAAGAACCGTTCTTACCTACGCATCAAAACTACAACGATTTTTCATCAAGTTTGCCGTTTTAACCTTCAACAAGGACCGGGCGTAGTCACACTCGATTCAACTAAAGTTGGAGAAACAGACACCCACTAGCCACCTATGTGTGAAGCACGGCGGTAGAACCAGTCTCATGAACATGGTCATGTAATGTTGGTTTGGGCCGCTTCATCCAACAATACCACCGAATCAAAATATGACATCCTGGTAAGAAGTATGACTATTATCGCCCACAACTCTTTGTGTTCTACTCGTGCATATAATATCTACGCATAAACCTGGCTCTGATACTGTCGGTTTTCTGGGAACGGGGGTCACTAGACTTGCCTGCCTGCGGCCTACGGCGTGGCTCAAAGGGGGGCCCAGCACGGCCCATCTTCATCAACACAGACCTAAGACCCTCGCGAGGGGCCAAGCCTCGCGGGGCGGACGACACGGAGCTTCCTCAGGCATGGCCTCACCAGGATGGCTCGCGAGGAGGCGGAGAGATCAAGGCGGGGTACCTCACGAGGTGCCCGTGACGCAAGCCATGACGACCAAAGGCGCCAGGCGGGCCCAGCCCGCGCAGCGTCCTCCTTTCCTCTTTGGTGCAAAGAGAGCAAGCGCAAGCGAGAGCATCAAGCAAAGGCACCTATTTTGGTGCAACGAGACCAAGACCAGTCCAACGGCAGGAAGGAAGTGTACCTGATGTTCCCCTTCAAAATGGCCAATTGTTGGCGCCCTTCCCGCTCAATATTTGGGAAGACGCCCAGGGCCATTGCCTATAAATAGGACCAGCCACCCACAGGGAGAGGAGGTTCAGGTTCGGGTTCGAGATCGAGCATCGAGGATCAAGGATCTGATCGAAATCAGAGAGAGAGAAGGGTGACTGAACTCCTCCTAGCAGTTCGTCCCCCCCCCAGCTAAGAACAGACCCTCGCGAGGCTGTTCTTCCTTGTATTGTTCATCATCATCAGCCCAAGAGGCAATCCACCACACCACACACTGGAGTAGGGTATTACACCACAACGATGGCCCGAACCAGTATAAATCCTGTGTTTCTTTTGTTGTTCTTTCCTTAGCTTAGATCTTAGCGAGGCAGAGGGGTGTAGGTAGGTAGGAGGCAAAATCTCTGCGCGCACCCCAGTGTTCGAACCTCAAGGATCTGCCGGAACCCGAAATCTGACATTTGGCGCGCCAGGTAGGGGTGCGCCGGAATTCGTCTTCCACCACCCCGTTCTCCTCCGATCATCGCGCCCATGTCTGACGCTCGTCAGGCCCGCGCCGAGCGCCGGGCCGCTCTCGCTTCCCGCGTCGCCCAGACGGCTCCTATCGGCGGGCGTCCTCGCCGTTCCCCGTCACCTGCCGTCAACGCCGCCACCGGCCCGGCGGGGGACGAGCAGCAAGCATCGTCTCAGCATCCGTTGGTGCAGCAAGACGGCCGCACCACTACTCCCTCGCTCACCCCAGATGGTTCTTCGTCCCGCGCGCTCCGCGCACCCATGGAGGCTCGAGCTGCACTCATCGCGGCAAACGAGCTCCTGCGCTACCGTCCCGTCGATGATGTCTATGAAGAATGGCTCGACTGCGTCGCCGAGCTCGTCCGCGCCGCAGGGGGCTCTCCTGCGCCGTCCGTTCCGCTGCACCGCACCCCGCCCCGCGCGGGCGACGAGGCTCCGGTGGCGCCCCGGCCGCCACCTCCTCAAGAAGGCGCCATGGCTCCAAGGCGCGTGGCCCCTGGGCGGAACCCGCTCCGTCAGGTGCCAGCGCGGCAAGAGCAGAGCTGCCAAGAAGCCCCTCGCCCGCAGGAAGCTGCCCGGGCGCTCCCTGCTCCAGCACGTTGCGACCATGCTCCTGCTCCCGCACGCCAAGACCCCGCGCTGCTCCCAGCTGCAGCGCGTGGGGACATGCAAGACCAAGCTCTCCGTCACCCAAGGCCTCCCGTGGCCACAGCAGGCTGCCGTGCCTTCACCACCGAGCTATGCAGAGCCATGTGGCCCGGCAAGTTCAAGCCAGACCTGCCTCCTCGTTACGACAGCACGGCCGACCCTGCAGAGTTCCTCCAGCTCTATGAGCTGGGCATCGAAGCTGCCAACGGAGACGAGAAGGTCATGGCGAACTGGTTTCCCATGGCGCTCAAGGACGGGGACCGCACCTGGCTCCTGAACCTGGCTCCAGGCATGATCTCCTCCTGGGACGAGATGCGCACCCGCTTCATCGCCAACTTCCAAGGTACTCGCGACCGGCCACCCGCCGTGAGCGACATGCGCCGCATCAAGCAACAACCCGGGGAGATCCTGCAGAAATACATCCAGCGCTTCAACAACGCACGCCTCAAGATTCCCAAGGTGACTGACGAGGCCATCATCTCAGCCTTCTCCGACGGCATGCACGATATCAAGATGAAGGAGGAGCTGGCGATGCATGAAGACCTGTGCACTTCCTTGGAGCTGTTCAACTTGGCAACCAAGTGCGCCAGGGCTGAGGAAGGGCATCTCTCCCTCCTCGAGCTGCCTGCGGCAGACCCAGAAGAGAAGAAGCCCAAGGCCAAGGATGTGAAGCGCAAGGGGGCTGCCGTGCTCGCGGCAGAACCAGACACCAAGCGGGGCAGAGATCAGCCCGAACCTTCCAAGGGCAGTCGATACTGTGTGTACCACAACCTCCACACCCACAACACCAACGAATGTCAAGAGCTACGAGCCATGCGAGAAGGAAGGATCGGCCGTTGCCCCGACCGCGGTGACCGGGGCTATGGTCGAGGAGGAGGAGGAAGGAACGCAGGACGCTGGGAAGACCGTGGCCCACGCCAAGGGTGGCGCGATCAACCTCGCGAGGATCGCTGGCAAGATCCGCCTTGCGAGGGAGACTGGAGGGATCAGCCTCGCGAGGATCGCCCGCAAGGCAACGCAGGCCTCCCTCCGTTGCCGCTGCAGCCAAGGAGAAACGAGGACCGCCACTAGGACGAGTGGCTGGGGGCTTCCAGGAGCCGCGCATGATCACCTGCATCCTGGGAGGGGATCAAGCCCCAGCCTCTCAACGCATCTTCAATCAGTTCGCCCGCGAAGTGAATGCAGTCCTCCCCAAGCTCGAAGCCACGTGCCCTCTCAGGTGGTCGGCGTGCGCCATCACGTTCAGCTCAGCAGATCAGCTCAAGTGTGCGGCTACAGCCGGAGTCCTCCCGATGCTTTGTTCCCCAATCATCAGCAACGTGGTGGTCACCAGGACCCTCATCGATGGCGGGGCAGGGCTCAACGTCCTGTCCGTGGAAACATTCAACAATCTCCAAGTGCCCTACAGCCAGCTTCAGCCAACCAAGACTTTCTCCGGAGTCACCGACGGCTCCACGGTCCCGATTGGGCAGGTCCGCCTCCCTGTCACCTTCGGGGCACGCGACAACTACCGCACCGAGCTCATCGACTTCGACGTCGCTCACATTCGCCTGCCGTACAACGCCATCCTTGGGTACCTAGCGCTGGCCAAGTTCATGGCTGTAACTCACCACGGCTACAACGTCCTCAAGATGCCAGGAATTGGCGGAGTCATCACGGTGCCCTGTGAAGAGAAGGACGCGGTGTCTTCCCTAGAGCGAGCCTTTCAGGCTGCGTCACTAGAAGACCCGGATCGCGAAGCAGGAGGCTTCCCGAGACCGCCCTCAAGAAGAAGAGACATCGTCCGGCCCGGCCCCTCAGGGGGCAGGCCCCTCTGGGCCCGCGCCTACCCAGGGGGAACCTCCTTCCATCGCATAGGAAAGCGCGCCCGGCGCCCTCCTCAGGCAGGGCTCGGGGGCTCTCCCCTGGAGGGCCACCGACCTGGCTAGGGTCACGAGGGAGGCGCTTGGGCTCCAGATGGAGGCGTGTTTCGAAGCACGTTTCCCTCAAGAAGGAGTAAGGCAAGGAGAGCCAGACCCTCAGGAGTTCGTCAGCAAGGCCATTCAGGAGCTACAGGAGTCAAGAGTCATGAAAGGCGGTTGCCGCCTACCAGCAGTGGCTCCCCATCTAGGCGAGGATGGTGGGCTGCGCGTCTGCATCGACATACTAGGGCTCAATCGAGTCGCCTCTCTGGAGCGCCTCTGGCCCTCGCGAGTGGGGCGCTGTGGAGGTCCACCCCACAGCTACGTTCGCATGCCTTACGGCTTGCCGAACACGGTTGCCATGTAGCAGCGCCTCCGGAGCCTCCCGAGGCCCCTAGGCCTGGGGGCTCGTGAGGATCGGCTTCCACAGCCCACCGAGTCTGCTATACCAACAGTCCTTCGTCCTCAACATCATCAGGTGACATCTTTCAAGTTTCATTTCCAGCTGGGAGCGCCCCCCCCCCCCCGGGGCTGCATTATTCCCAGGCCGCGTGGGTCCGTCCCTGCGGCACATATCCCTTTTATTTCATGTTGTTAGCTTACTTTGTTGGGGGCGCCCCTCGGGCTGCATCATCCCCAAGTCGCTCGGGCCAGACCCAGCGGCATGTATCCCTTTTGCGTTTATTTCCGGTTATGCGTTCGACCCACCATGCTTTATTATTTGATGCCGGTCCACAGCACCTCTTCTTCTCCATGCCGGTCACTTGCACGTTAAAGGGGGGGTACCTGAGCATCGCAACTCAGGGCTCTTACTGGCTCTCTAGCCCTCACCCTCTGGCCTTGTCCACGGCATCGCGACCTGGCATACCAGCGACGGCTGAGACCAGCTCGAGGGCCGGGACCCGAGGACGTAGAGTGTCGGCATCTAACCAAATTTGCAGGGACACATCACAAGATAAGGCCCAGTTCCAGGCGCAACCCGCCTAGAGGTAGGGCCCCGTGAGTCCCGCGCTGGATCACGGGTGCCCAGATACACCTGGCCAGGCCCTTCCGTGCCAGCCACGTGTCAGGGCGGGGCTGTACACGCCCTGGGGGCTCCTCCCGGAGGGGGGCCCCCTCCCACCTACCAGTGGAAGCACCATGCTCCGTGCTGGCTGACGACACTGCCGAGGAGCGGCTATGCCCGTACACATACGGAAGCGCTATGCTCCGCGCTGGTGATAAACAACTGAGGGTGGCCCCGGGCCGCATCAACCTCAAGGAGCCCAGAGCTCAGTGTCTAGCCTCATCATAACGCCTCCCCTCGGGAGTGCTGCACGAGGGCGCTGGGCACGGGGGCTGCGCCTGGGTCACGCCCAGACGCACGCCGCCCAGCCAGGCCCCCCCGGGCCTGGTTCGTCGCGCGTCTCTCCCCGAGCGGAGCCAAGGTACAAAGGTCGTTTGAGCGTCAAGGGGGACTCCTGAGCATCGCGACTCAGGAGCCTAACTGGTCACGTAGCCCCTCACTCCTTAGTTCCGAAAGGCTAACGGCGGTTGAGCTATGCGCGCGGCCAGGCTCTGCAGACGTAGAACGGTAGATCCACCCACATCATACTTCCCTACTTGCTGTTCATGCGCCAAGGGGGACTCCTGAGCATCGCGACTCAGGAGCCTAACTTGGCACGTAGCCCCTCACTCCTTGGTCCCGTCCTAGTTTCCGGTCGGGGCTAACGGCGGCTGAGGTATGCGTAGGGCCGGGCTCTGCCGGCGTAGAACATAAGCAAGTAGGAAGGAACAGCGTAAATCTCAAGGAATTCAAAAGAAAATATTACAGTCCACACTGTTATCTCAATGCCAAACGCAAGTTTAAACGCCTCCCCGAGGCATGATACATGTGCAGGAATTAAAGGCAGGACAGGAGCCACAACGGAGTCACTTGTCGGCAGTGGAGCAGCGCGGAGTGGGTTCGCCTCATGGAGCGGTGGGGTCAGTAGCGCCTTGCTTCGGCTTGGTGCTGAAGGCCCGGAACTTCCCCAGCAGAGCCTCCGCGCGACCCTTCACGGCCTCGGCAGTGGCAGCGGCATGCTTGCTGCTTACTGGCTCCAGCAGGCTGTCAAGGTCGACGCCGGGATCGCGAAGGTAGATGTGGGTGACGACCCGCGTCAGCGCTGCAGAAGACACGACACGCGCCTTGGCCTCGGCCGTGGGGCCAAGGCCAAGGGCGACATCTTCAAGAGCACGAACCAGGAAGGGAAGCAGCTTGGCGGGGCCGTCCTCGGCGCCAGCCAGCGGGCTCTCCAGGCCACTGTCGTAAAGCGTCCTCAGCGAGGAGCGAGCCTTCGCCTCCATCTCCGTGAAGGCCACGCGGTCCTCGGCAAGAACCAGGGCCTTGTCGTCCAGCTCGGCCTCCCTCACCCCCAACTCCTGCTCCAGCGCACCTAGGCGGTCGCGGCGCTTCCTGAGCTTGACCTCCCTCTCCTTGACGGCCGTCTCGCGAGCCTTCACGCCTTCTTCTTGCTCTTGGCGAAGGCGGACCTCTTTCACGAGCTGGTCCCGCAGGCCTTGCAGCTCGTCCTCCAGCGCCTTGCAGCGACCACGGACGTCGACCACCTCCCCCAGGGCTGCGTCACGAGCAGCCTTCGCCTCAAGGACGGCCTGCTTCTCCTCATCGCAAGCCGTCGAGGCCTGGACCAGCGTCGCCCGAATCGAAGCGTCGGAGCGAATCCATCCTGAAGCCAGCTCCAAGCGCCCGGCCACCAAGCGAGGGTTGGCGCCAAGAAGATCCTGCCACAGCCGATCCAGCTCAGCAGCAGCACGATCTAGAACGGCAGGAGGAGTCGGAGAGACAGCAGTCGGTGGAGTAGAAGGAGAAGGCGGCAGCGAGTGGCGGCAGCAGGCAAAGGCACCTTGGGAGTCACTTGGGACATGGGGGCTGAGCTCGCCCCTGCCGTCTCAGCCAGGCCTCGCGACGACGACGGGGCAGGAGAAGCCCGTGCGTCGCGGTCACCCTCCTTCGTGGCCAGAGGCGCTGCCACGGATGGAACCTCAAGAGCTCCCTTCGGCTTCTTTGCTGCGGGCGCCAGCCTATCCAAGAGATGCGGACGTCAAGCCTCAGAAGGAGAACAAGATATAAAGACAAGAATCAAGCGCTTACGGGTCGTCGTCAGTGAGCTCAAGCGGCCTCCGGCCAAATTTGAAGCCCGAAAGCCGGCTAGAAGGGTCAACCTCGGGAAGCTTGGAAGCGGAAGGTGCGTCTGCGGTCCGCCTCGGGACCAGGGCATACCCGCGGGAGATCAGCCCGGTCCTGTCCTTCTTCGGGATCGGGGGCAAGCTCCCACCGTCCTGCTCGTCATCATCCTCGTCGTCATCGCTCGGAGAGAGGCGGAGAACGCGGGACCTGCACCGGGGGAGGGGAGCCCTCGACTCTCCGTCAGTCGCCTCGGAGTCAGGCCCTTTTTCCCGCTCCCCTCCTTCCTGCTCTTCGCTGGAGTCGTCGGAGGGCACGTCCACCGGTTCCTCGGGAGTTTCCATGGGCACGGGACCGTCCCCGTTGAAGACGGGCATGGACTCCAATACCTGCTCCCAGTCGTCGCGGAGGAACAAGGGCGTAGGAGCGCCCTCCAACCTCGCCACATCGCCCCGACCAGAGATTGGAGGACCGCAGCCAGATCTCCGTCGGCCAAGGCCGCGGGGCTCGGATGGGGCCTCCACATCGGAAGTGAGTACTGCCGAAGCGGAGCCAGCTGGTGCTCCAGGAATTCCCTCAGCAGCGACGCACCGGTCAGCTTCGCCGCTGCCATGTTGGCCGGCCTCAGATCCGCGTCCATCTTCTCCAACACCAGCTTCGTGCAGGGATCCGCGATCTCCGCTCGACCCCAATCGCTAGAGCTCGTGGGTTGCTCCGTGGGCAAGATCAGCCCAGGGTGGATGCGCCCAGCATCCGCCAAGACCCACTCTCTCCTGAAGCCCTCAATCCTTTTCCCAGGGTTCGAAATGGCAATGGCGCCACCGTACGCGATGAAGCTCGCGCACGCGGAAGCAGGACCGCGAGAGGTCCGGAGGTAGAAGTAGTGGCGTAGCAAGGCCACTGAGGGCTGCACCCCTACATGAGCCTCGCAGTAATAGGCGAAGATCGCCAGGAGAAGGACGGAGTTGGGGTGGAGATGCAAAGTGTGTAGCTTATAATGGCAGAGGACAGAGAAGAAGAACTCGGAGTAGGGAGGCACCGGGCCAGCAGCAATGACGCTTACGAAGAACGGATAGAAGGTGCTCCCTTGGCCCTCAGGGGTGGCAGAGCCGGCCTTGAACACCTTCGCCCCGTCGATGCCCCGTGCCGCCGCCATCCGGTGCAACCTGGCGAGGCTCGCCTCCGACACGTTCGGCGAGTCCAGGGCAGACGAGTACCAAGCTACGGCCGGGGACTGACGAGGCGCCATGGCTTCCTAGGTCACGCGGTCGGAGTGGATCTGGAAATTTTGGAGGAAGGAAGGAGAGGCGCAAGAAAGGGGATCTGAGCAGCAACCGGAGAAAGCAAAAAGCAAAGCCTAGGCGGATGCCGCTCCTTTATCAACTCGCGCGGTTGCTAAGGTGCTCACGTCCAATCAACCGCCACACGGCGCCCAAGACCGCAGGCTGTTAGGGCCCGCGGCGCTTCGCTCTTGCCCTTCCGCCTCCCTGCACGGCCAAGTCCGGGCGCGCCTTGGGCCCGGGGGCTACTATCGGCGTTCTGGGAACGGGGGTCCCCAGACTTGCCTGCCTGCGGCCTGCGGCGTGGCTCAAAGGGGAGCCCAGCACGGCCCATCTTCATCAACATAGACCCAAGACCCTCGCGAGGGGCCAAGCCTCGCGGGGCGAACGACACGGAGCTTCCTCAGGCACGGCCTCACCAGGATGGCTCGCGAGGAGGCGGAGAGATCAAGGCGGGGTACCTCACGAGGTGCCCGTGATGTAAGCCATGACGACCAAAGGCGC
This sequence comes from Triticum aestivum, assembly GCF_018294505.1. Taxonomy (NCBI): domain Eukaryota; kingdom Viridiplantae; phylum Streptophyta; class Magnoliopsida; order Poales; family Poaceae; genus Triticum; species Triticum aestivum. The sequence goes on along the minus strand of NC_057809.1, from coordinate 188,354,335 downwards.
CAGGCGGGCGCCAGCCCGCGCAACGTCCTCCTTTCCTCTTTGGTGCAAAGGGAGCAAGTGCAGGCAAGAACATCAAGCAAAGGCACCCGTTTCGGTGCAACGAGACCAAGACCAGTCCAATGGCAGGAAGGAAGTCATTGTGGAGCCCAAGCCAGCGTCACCACCAGAGCCTTTGGCAGGCGACGACCAACTTTAGTCAGGATAAGTGTACCCGATGTTCCCCTTCAAAATGGCCGATTGTTGGCGCCCTTCCCGCTCAATATTTGGGAAGAGGCCCAGGGCCATTGCCTATAAATAGGACCAGCCACCCACAGGGAGAGGAGGTTTAGGTTCGGGTTCAAGATCGAGGATCGAGGATCAAGGGTCGGATCGAAATCAGAGAGAGAAGGGTGACTGAACTCCTCCTAGCAGTTCGTCCCCCCAGCTAAGAACATACCCTCGCGAGGCTGTTCTTCCTTGTATTGTTCATCATCATCAGCCCAAGAGGCAATCCACCACACCACACACTGGAGTAGGGTATTACACCACAACGGTGGCCCGAACCAGTATAAATCATGTGTTTCTTGTGCTGTTCTTTCCTTAGCTTAGATCTTAGCGAGGCGGAGGGGTGCAGGTAGGTAGGAGGCAAAATCACCGCGCGCACCCCAATGTTCGAACCTCAAGGGTCTGCCGGAACCCGAAATCCGACAGATACCACTTTTGGGGAACGCAGTATTTCAAAAAATTTACCTACGATCACACAAGATCTATCTAGGAGATGCATAGCAACGGGAGGGGAGAGTGTGTCTACGTACCCTCGTAGACCGAAAGTGGAAGCGTTTAGTAATGCGGTTGATGTAGTCGAACGTCTTCGCGATCCAACCGATCCAAGTACCGAACGCACGTCACCTCCGTGATCAGCACTCGTTCAACTCATTGACGTCCCTCGAACTCTTGATCCAGTTGAGGCCGAGGGAGAGTTCCGTCAGCACAACAGTGTGGTGACTGTGATGATGAAGTTACTGATGCAGGGCTTCGCCTAAGCACTACAACGATATGACCGAGGTGTGTAACTGTGGAGGGGGGCACCGCACATGGCTAAAACTTGGGTGTCTATGGGGTGCCCCCATCCCCGTATATAAAGGAGGGTAGGAGGAGGGTGCCCAAGGGGGGAGTCCTACTGCAAGTAGGAATCGGCTCCCCCTTTCCTAGTGCAAGTAGGAGAAGAAGGAAGGAGAGGGAGAGGGAGAGGGAAAGAGGGGCCGCACCCCCCTCCCCTAGTCCTATTCGGACTCCCCTTGGGGGCCGTCGCCACCTGGCTGCTGCCCTCCCGCCCCCCTAAGGCCCACTAAGGCCCGTTACATCCCCGGGGGGTTTCGATAACCCTTCCGCCACTCCGGTTTTATCCGGAATGCTTCCGGTGTCTGAATAACATGGTACATTATATCAATCTTTATGTATTGACCATTATGAGACTCCTCGTCATGTCCGTGATCTCATTCAGGACTCTGAACAACCTTCGGTACATCAAATCACATAACTCATAATACAAATCATCATCGAACACTAAGCGTGCGGACCCTATGGGTTCGAGAACTACGTAGACATGACCGAGACACATCTCTGGTCAATAACCAATAGCGGAACCTGGATGCTCATATTGGTTCCTACATATTCTACGAAGATCTTTATCGGTCAAACTGCATAACAACATACATTGTTCCCTTTGTCATCGGTATGTTACCTGCCCGAGATTCGATCGTCGGTATCATCATACCTAGTTCAATCTCATTACCGACAAGTCTCTTTACTCGTTCCGTAATGCATCATCCCACAACTAACTCATTAGTCACTTTGCTTGTAAGGCTTATAGTGATGAGCATTATCAAGAGGGCCCAGAGATACCTCTCTAGAACACGGAGTGACAAATCCTATTCTCGATCTATGCCAACTCAACAAACACCATGGGCGACACCTATAGAGCATCTTTATAATCACCCAGTTATGTTGTGACGTTCGATAGCACACAAGTTGTTCCTACGGTATTCGAGAGTTGCATAATCTCATAGTCTGAGGAACATGTAGAAGTCATGAAGAAAGCAATAGGAGAAAAACTAAATGATCATTATGCTAAGCTAACGGATGGGTCTTGTCCATCACATCATTCTCTAATGATGTGATTCCGTTCATCAAATGACAACACATGTCTATGGCTAGGAAACTTAACCATCTTTGATTAACGAGCTAGTCAAGTAGAGGCATACTACGGACACTCTGTTTGTCTATGTATTCACACATGTACTAAGTTTCCAGTTAATACAATTCTAGCATGAATAATAAACATTTATCATGATATAAGAAAATATAAATAACAATTTTATTATTGCCTCTAGGGCATATTTCCTTCAATTATTTGGGCCATCCATGATGGAAAGAATCATGGTAGAAGTGAGGGAGAGGAAATATCGCGGAGTTACTGGTTACGGTGGGGTCGGGGATGAGCGATGCACTATGGTTTGCGCGTTTCTCTCATGTACATGCGTGTGTGTGAGGCGTTGGCTAACTGAACCCGGAGCGATCGCACGTTACTGAACCCGAGCGATCAATCCCTTGGCTGTTAACTGAACCCTAGGGATTCACTTTGTCGGGTGGTAGGTGCGACATATGCCAATGGGTGGCTTATCATTGTGGGAGCCAGTAAAACATCGCCGGTGCCTGGAAATGGGATGAGGCGAAGACATGCACGCCGGCGAATCTTACCCAGCTTCGGGGCTCTCCGTGGAGATAACACCCCTACTGCTGCTCTGCGGGGTCTCCGCATGATCACTAGATGAACAAGTAGCTACACGATGCTCCTTGAGCTGTTTGGCGAGAGGAGGAAGAAGGGCTCTGCTTGCTCTCTTCTCCTCCCTACGTGGTGTCTAAAACTAGCAGGGACCCCTGCTTGGCATGGGTGTCCCGGGGGGTTTATATAGGCCTACCCCCCCCCCCGGGTTCAATGTTAATTCGGCTGGGCGTGGGGCCGAGCCGTCTGTGTCTTCGCTCTCCGGCTTCTGCGCCGGCTGCTGGGGCCCGCCGACTGGTGGGTCCCGCCGGCTACCGGCTCCTTGGTCGACAGGCAGGCCCCACTGTCCAGGGCCTTGTCGGTGGCTGGTTACTATTGCTCAATCTTGGTGACGAGGGATTCGCCGAGGTAAGCGTGGCTACAGTGCTGCCATCCGGCGGGTGACCACTGTAGCCTCACCGCGTCTTGTCTCCTTAATGGGGCGTCTCCTTCGAGGGGGTGGCAAGCCGGCTCCGTCTTGGGCCGACTGGGGGAGGCCAGGCCGCCTTCGGGTGTCTCTCTGCCCAAAGGGGCCCACCGCCCGTGGGCCGTACTGGTAGCCCGTCGTGGATGACATCAGGGTCAACGTGGCAACAGTGCTGTGCCGGATGGGTCATGGCCACCCGTACGGCGCATCGTGCCAGGCGCGCTCCGGGATTCGGGGGTGGCAGGCTTCACTGTAGCCATGCCCCGTCACATCGCTGTTATGTGGATGCAGACTTCGAGGGTACGGTCTTGACTGCTTTATGGGAGCCGGCTCCTTGGAGTCGGCCTTCTCGCAGCCGGCACCTCGGAGCCAGCCCTCCCGTGGCTTTCTTCATGAGGGCTGAAATTGGCCCGCCTTCCAATAGCCGGCCTGGGAGACAGCCGGCCAGGGGAAGGCGGCCCCATGTCTTGGATTCTTGAGAGCCGGATCGACTCGTAATTTTTTCAGAAAGGCCAGGGGGAGCCGACTAGGCTACCCGTGGTCACTTACTCCGACAGTAGTCCCCGAAGCTGGGCGAGCTTCGAGGCTGATAAAGGGACGAGAAGCTTGGTCAGCTTCCTATCCTGAGGGGCCGGCTTTGCTTGTGCGCGCCGTCTTCGGAAAAGCTCCGTTTCTCGTAGGCGGGAACGCGGGCCACGTGGCGAGGAAATCCTGCCAACGTACGCGGGCGACGGGACGCCGCCACAGGCCCGGGCCCGCCACTCGCAGGCCTCGGTCCGAGCGCGGATCTTCCGCGGCCCACATGGACCGCTCGCCTTCCCGTGGCGGTTCTATTCTGCCATCAAGGCACAATAATCACAGGACATGGGGGAGTGGGCGCAGTTGATCCCCATGTTCCCCCACGCCGTGCCTCCTCGGCTCCGCCGCGTGGTCTATAAGTAGGAGGAGGAGGGGGAGCGGCAGAGGCTCGCTCGCACTCCCTCACTCCGCCCCTTCTCGCCCTCCTTCTTCTTCTCTTCCCCGCAGCAGCTCTTTGCCACGCCGTCCCGGCGTTGCTTCGTTCCGCCGCCGCATCGTCTTGCTTCTCGCCGCACTGCCCCATGGCGCTGTCAAGCTCGTGGGATGGCTCCAACGTCCATGAGGACCACGTCGAGTTCCTCCACCAAACACGACGCCTGCCCGGGGAAAACTTCGTTCGGGTTCGTCTAGCGCCGGAGAAGGAGATTTCGCCGGCACCGGAGGAGGACGAGCGGGTGATCTTCTGCTCGCACTGCCTGCGCGGCTTCGGCCTTCCGGCGAGCGGGTTCCTCCAAGCCTTCCTCGAATTCTACAACCTCCAGCTGCATCACCTCACGCCCAACGCGGTGATGCTGCTGTCGGCCTTCGTCACGCTGTGTGAAGGTTTCCTTGGGGTCCTCCCCACGCTCGAGCTCTGGGCGGAATTCTTCCAGAGCAAACTCGGCACCGTCGTCGCGGGCGTGCCTTCCTCCTGTGGAGCCTATATTGCCATGAGGCGGTCGGGCGAGAACAACCCGTTCCCGCCCATCCCGCTGATCCAGTCGGTGAAGCTCTGGCAGAAGTCATACTTTTACGTGAAGAATGTCGCGCAGCAAGGCGACTACGTCAACCTGCCGGCTTATGAAGCCGGCCTGCCGGCTGGGAGGCGACCTTCGTGGAGCTACTGGGCCAGGTCGTTGTCTCAGGCCGGGAACGCAGCCGTCTCTCGGCTTCGGGTGATGATCCAGTCGGAGGGCCTGACCGGAGCCGACTTGGTGGCCGCCTTCGTGGAGCGCCGGGTTCTTCCCCTCCAAAGCCGGCCTCACATGGTTTGTCAGATGAGCGGCCGCTTCGACCCAAGCCGGCTGAGCACCAGGGAGATGCCTCATGCGGAGGTCTCCTACATGGTGAACTATATCTCCAACTGCAAGCTCGCCGAGGATTGGCAGTACAGCAAGGGGCCGTACTCTCGCGCCAGCCCTCTGCCCGTCGTAAGTTCTTTCTTCTTTTTTTGGTAGCCGGCCTCATGATAGCCGGCCTCTAATCAGTCGGTTTGCCCCTAGCAGAACCCTCTCCTTCCGCCGATGACCGGGGCCGCAGGGGTAGAGCGCCAGCTCGTCCCTGACCGCGCGGTGGACGACGCCGATGACCCGGACTTGGGAGCGGCCGCCATGGAAGACGCCATCGTGGGGGAAAGTGACGAGGTCGGAGGCGCGGGGCTCACGGCCAGCTTCGAGGACTGGCCGGATGATGCCGAGGTCGAAGTTGCCCCGCACCGCCAGCCGGCGCCTGATCATAAAGGCGCAAGCTCGTCCGCCGCGCTGGCTGCTGGCGGCGGCGCCCAAAAGCGCCGGGCCGTGTCGATCCTCTTCAGCAGCCGGCCAAAGAAGTCCAAGGCTTCCACAGCGGTGACCAAGCGAGATGAGGCGGCCGCGAAGGCGGCCCACTTCCGCAAGGCGGTGAAGCAGCCGCAGGCAATCTCAGCGTAAGTCGTCGAATGCTTGGATACATATTTTTTGTTGTTCTTCTTTTTGATTGAAAACTCTTCTAAACCTTTCTTTGCTCGCCGGACAGGGCGCCGCTTTCCCTTGAGCGGGGTCTGGGCGGCTCCGTAGTCGGGCCGACTAGAGGGTCTTCAGGCTCCCGCCGCGTGGATCCCCGCGCCGACCTCAGGGAGGCCACGGAGTGGAACGCACGAGAGGCACGGGAGGAGCGGGAGGCGGCGGAGCGAAGGGCCGCCCAGGCGACGAAGGAGCAGGACGATGCAGCAGCCAAGGGCCGGGCGGAGGCGGCAACTGCGGAGACGGAGGCGGAGGCTTTGCACAACCAGCCTCCGCTGCTAGCCATTCCCCTCCACACCGTGGCCCCCAACATTCCTGTGCCTCCACTGGAGGAGGTCGACCAAGAACCGCCGGTGATGGAGCGGAGGGAGGACTCCGTGATCTTCATGGAGAGGGCGCCGCCGGCAGCGCCAACCGGAGCGGGCCAAGGCGGCCAGTCGGCTGCGGCGCCAGAGCAGCCGGCTGGGGGTGAGCCGGAAGCAGGAGCCGGCCTCGAGGTGCAGCCGGCAATGCGCCAGCGCGCAGGGGGAGGCACTGCTGCGCCGGAGCCGCACCGAGCTACGGGTGCCGGCCAGACGGCGGAGGCCTTGGAGGCGGCCAGCACCGGCATGTCCGAGTGGACTCCCAGCGGCGGGAGGGGCGAGCTGAATGTGGCGGCCCAAGAGGTTCAGAATCGGCTTCAGGCCCAAGCCGCCTCGCTGCAGCAATACACCCAGGAGTTCCTTGCGACGCGGGCCGTCATCCGGGTGAGTCTTCTATCTTTGGTTGCTTTGTTCTCTTGATTTCTTCCGCAGGGGCGCGTCAGCGCACCCACTGGGTGTAGTCCCCGAGATTCGGGCCGACTGCTGAGCAGTCGGGTCGGATCTTCCTTGATGACTACCTTATTCTCGCTTCCTATCTAATCTTCCAGGAGTATCATAACCTCCGCGCTACCGCCTTCAACTCCCAGGCTCAGGAGCTGGGTCGAAGAACCGAAGACCTGATCAGCAGCCGGAGTACGTACTTGGTTTCATTCATCTCCTGTGGGGGCGCGTCAGCGCACCCACTGGGTGTAGTCCCCGAGATTCGGGCCAACTGCTGAGTAGTCGGGTCGGATCTTTCCTGACGACTTCACCTTACTGGTTTTTTCTTTTGTCTTTCATGCTCGCAGAAGCCAATGCCGACTTAAGGGGCAGCTCAGCAAGGCGCAGGCCGCCCTTCGTGACAAGGAAACCGAGTACGACACCTTGGTCCTGGAGCGTGACCGCCTGGCCAAGAAGCTGGCTGACCAGGAGAAGAGCCACAAGGCGGCTCTGAAGAAGGTGCAGGATAATGAAGCCGCCCTGAAGGCCGAGTTCGAGACTGAAGCGGTGGGCTGGGCTGAGACCAGGCAAGCGCTGAATGAAGGCTTCGGCCGTATTGAGGATTTGATCGACGGTAAGCCGCCTTCCTCGCTCCTTGCCTGCCCCTTGCCGCCTGACTTGTGTTCTGACTTGAGCTGCTTTTTATTCTCTGTGCAGACTAATTTCCTGGCTACTCCGTCTTCACCGCTCAAACCATCGAGGCCCATCGCGAAGCGCGCCGGCAGGCGAGGGCTGAAGTCGCGCCGTACGCGAGTCGGTCGCTCGAAAAGCAACTCTTGGCGGTCCAAGCGCGGCTGCAGCCGGCTCATCGTATGCTCCGCCGCCTCCAGCGTGCCGGAGCGCATGTGTTGGCCGCCCTCTAGCCAAGCGAGATGATTCCCCGCACCCCGAGTCGGACTGCCGACTGGCTGGAGGCTGCGGTTGGCCGCTTCGAGGCCTGGAAGGCGTCGGCGGCCCGGCTTGGAGCTGGGCGGTCGCTGGAGTTCGTCCGAGCTTGGTATCTGGGGTTGAACCTGGACCAGCTGCGCACCTGGCGGCTGGAGGCCGACGAAGAGCTAGCGGAGGTGCGGCCGGCTATCGCTCAGCACGCTTCGACAATCGCCAAGTGTACTGACATCAGCGTCTTCGCTCCCGAGATTAATGATGATGGCGTTGCCCAGCCGGAGGAGTGGTTCGGGCTGGACCCGGCGGCGGGTGAAGACTCGGCAGAAGAGATCGCCTCCAGCGACGAAGGCGAAGATGACGAAGGAGAAGAAAGCGAAGACGTCAAGCCGGCCGGTGGAACAGCCAGCCAGCCTCAGCCTGACCGTGCCTCCAGCAACGAGGCGCGCGCAAGCGCGCCTTCTGCGGGAGGCGGTGATCGTGCCGAGGTTCGCCAGCCTGCCACTCCTCTAGCCGGCACTGTCGTCTCCACCGACCTGCCCGGCTCGTCAGTCGCTCCGCCGGCTTAATCTGTCGTCCTTGTTTTTTCCTGCTTGTTGCCTTCTGAACAATTTTATTAAGCTTCCGCAGTTCCACCCACTGGGGGTGTATCCGAACTATGTTGAATGCTGGCCTTTTGAAGGTCTTTTATGTAAATATTGTCGTGTGCATGTTTGGTTTCCATTCACGTATGCTTTTTATCCTTAGGCTGTTTCCTTTGCCGCCTTCCCCTTCTGGGAAGGCAAGTACTCGAGCTTTCTTAGATTGGAGTGAGGTGAATGGAAGCCGTCTGGCCGGCTACTCTGGTAGCCGGTCGGCGGTGGGAGAAAAACCGGCTTTTGTTATATTAGTCCGTTAGTCCCTAGCCGTTTTTCGTGTGGGCACCCGTTCCTTCCCTTAACTCTTGCCAGCCGGACAGCCGGTTCTTCGAACTGCGACTTTTGGCAAGAGAAGGCTTGGGAGCCGGCACACTACTTGTCTGACTGTGGGTAGGACTTCTAATATAACTCCAGGCGGCCAGTCCCCGGGCCGACTAGTCGAACCCGGTGCCGGACGGAAAAAAGTGAATGCAATGACAAGGCCATAAGCATGATACTTTTCATTTATAGACAAAAGATGGCAGTCCCCGAGCTCTCCTCGGGGGCCCTATTATCTCGTACTTAGTACAAAAGTTAGCGTGATACATAATGCATTTCAGCTGTAAAACCTTCGGAGGAGGTTGGCGTTCCATGGTCGTTCCGACTCCTTGCCGGAGTCGTCTCTCTTCCGCGCGGGCGTCGGCTTCGTGCCACTGCGCGGCTGCATCGATCAGCTGCTGGATGCGTCGGGTCATGTGGGGGAGTTCTTTGGCCCCCAGTCCGTCTAGCTCGTCTACGGCCGCCTGGGCGGCGCGCAGGTTCTCGAGTGGAGTGGCGTAGACTGGGCGGTCGACTCCTAACGCGTCGGCAATGACAGTGTCGTGCTGTCTGACAACGCCGACCCGGCTGGGCCTGCCTGGGGGCGGCGTGCCAAAGGCGGCGCGGTCGGCCTCGCGTCGGTGGGCCTCAGCGAGGCGTCTCATGGAAACCAACTTCCGGCCCTCCTCGAGGAGGGCGAGGCGGCGAGCCTCTAGTGCTTCAGCGTCGACGTCGGCTGGGAGGGGGATGGACAAGTCGTGGACCGCCGCGTGCGGGGCGTCGTGGGCGCTCTCGTCAGCAGCGCCGTCGTGGCCAATGACCATCACCTCGGTGGTGACAGCGTCGCAGCCATCGGCTCAGGGAAGCGGGTCGTTGTAGATCGTGACGTTGGTGGGGAAGGTGTCGAATGAGGTCGTGTCGGAGTAGACAGGCATCGGATCGGTGGAGCCAACCGACTCCAAGTCCACAACAGGCTCGCCGGAGACATGGAGCCGGCCGAGGAGGTTGACGAGGTGGTCGGTGCCCGCGTCGGAGGCGAGCTCATCAGAGATGAGGGTCTTGTCAAGGAGATTGGCGAGGCTGCTCGCCGCACAGATGTTGGTGACGCCTTGTAGCACGTCGTGGCAAGCGCCATCAGGCGTGCCGGGCTGGCTACGCTCGCGGGGGAGGAAGAGGGTTCCCGTCCAGAATAGGTCTCCGGACGACGGTGCACCTGGCCCCACGGTGGGCGCCAAATGTCGGGTGGTAGGTGCAACATATGCCAATGGGTGGCTTATCATTGTGGGAGCCAGTAAAACATCACCGGTGCCTGGAAACGGGATGAGGCGAAGACACGCATGCCGGCGAATCTTACCCAGCTTCGGGGCTCTCCGTGGAGATAACACCCCTACTGCTGCTCTGCGGGGTCTCCGCATGATCACTAGATGAACAAGTAGCTACACGATGCTCCTTGAGCTGTTTGGCGAGAGGAGGAAGAAAGGCTCTGCTTGCTCTCTTCTCCTCCCTACGTGGTGTCTAAAACTAGCAGGGACCCCTTCTTGGCATGGGTGTCCCGAGGGGTTTATATAGGCCTACCCCCGGGGGTACAATGGTAATCCGGCTGGGCGTGGGGCCGAGCCGTCTGTGTCTTCGCTCTCCGGCTTCTGCACCGGCTGCTGGGGCCCGCTGGCTGGTGGGTCCCGCCGGCTACCGGCTCCTTGGTCGACAGGCAGGCCCCACTGTCCAGGGCCTTGTCGGTGGCTGGTTACTGTTGCTCAATCTTGGTGACGAGGGCTTCGCCGAGGTAAGCGTCTCTACAGTGCTGCCGTCCGGCGGGTGACCACTGTAGCCTCACCGCGTCTTGTCTCCTTAATGGGGCGTCTCCTTCGAGGGGGTGGCAAGCCGGCTGGAGAGAGCCGGCTCCGTCTTGGGCCGACTGGGGGAGGCCAGGCCGCCTTCGGGTGTCTCTCTGCCCGAAGGGGCCCACCGCCCGTGGGCCATACTGGTAGCCCGTCGTGGATGACATCAGGGTCAACGTGGCAACAGTGCTGCGCCGGACGGGTCATGGCCACCCGTACGGCGCACTGTGCCAGGCGCGCTCCGGGATTCAGCGGTGGCAGGCTTCACTGTAGCCACGCCTCGTCACATCGCCATTATGCGGATGCAGACTTCGAGGGTACGGTCTTGACCACTTTATGGGAGCCGGCTCCTTGGAGTCGGCCTTCTCGTAGCCGGCTCCTCGGTGCCGGCCCTCCCGCGGCTTTCTTCATGAGGGCTGAAATCGGGCCGCCTTCCAATAGCCGGCCTGGGAGACAGCCGGCCACGGGAAGGCGGCCCCATGTCTTGGATTCTTGAGAGCCGGATCGGCTCCTAATTTTTTCAGAAAGGCCAGGGGGAGCCGACTAGGCTACCCGTGGCCACTTACTCCGACACACTCGCTGTTGACTGAACCCGAGCGATTCCTTCGCTGTTGCTACTAACTGAACCCGAGCGATTGATCATTGTTGCTGCTTACTGAAGCTGATCGAGCCCCTATGCGAGACATAGCTAGCCAGCCGGTGTTGGGTTGCCTCTCGATGAACAGTGACTGTTGCTACCGTGCGAGCTGTACGTAGAACGAGTCGAGACATGGTGAGTCGAGCCGAGTGGTTGGCTATGGATGAATAGTTCCCGGTGGGGGTTGGATGAACAGGACCTTGTGGTAGTAGGTCGTTGTCACAGGATGAACAAGACCACGAGGAGGCCACCGCACCCCAGCCGGTTGGGGGTGGATGAACAGGACCCCGTGGAGGCTCTATGAACACCAGCCGATGGAGGCTGGATGAACAGTAGTCGATGATGAATAGTAGCCCATGGAGGGTGGAGGAGGTCGACGGTGGATGAAAAGTAGCCCGTGGAGGCTGGAGCGAGGCAGTAGACAGTGGTTGGACTGGACCCTGTTTTGACCGTAGGCACTCCAACACAAGTCCATTTCCTCCGTTTTGCGGTATGCCACACCCCTCCCGATCAACAGGACCCTGTTTCAACCGTAGGCACTCAAACACAAGTCTGTTTCCTCCGTTTTGCGGTACGCCAGACCCCTCCCAATGAATAGGATCCCGTTTCGACCGTGGCCGATCAAACAAAAGGCCGTTTCCTCCGTTCTGCGGTACAGCAGACCCCGTTTCGGCTATTCCGTCCAACCCGGTTGGCTCCCGTTGAACAGGACGCATTCCGACCCAGTCGGTAGTTTCCCGATGAACAGGACGATGTTTCTCCGTTCTGACCTAGCCGGTTTGATGCCCGATGAACAGGATGCCGTTGCTGCCGTCCGTTGCCTCTCGATGTACACAAGCCCTGGTCGGATACTTATATGATGGAAAATAGACCCGAGGGCCATAGGTTTCACTAGAGGCTTCTATGAAAGATAGAAATTATTGTGGTGGGTGAACAAATTACTGTCGTGCAATTGATAGAAAAGTGCAAAGTTATGACGATATCTAAGGCATTGATCATGAATATAGGCATCACATCCATGTCAAGTAGACAGAAACGATTATCCATCTACTACTATGACCCCACACATCGACCGACTCTTGCCTGCATCGAGAGTATTAAGTTCATAACAACAGAGTAACGCATTAAGTAAGATGACATGATGTAGCGGGATTAACTCAAGCAATATGATGAAAACCCCATCTTGTTACCCTCGATGGCGAAAATACAATACATGTCGGTTCACCTTCTGTCGCTAGGATCGAGCACCGCAAGATTGAACCCAAAGCTAAGCACTTCTCCCATTGCAAGAAAAACCAATCTAGTTGGCCAAACCAAATCGATAGTTCGAAGAGACTTGCAAAGATATCAAATCATGCATATAAGAATTGAGAGGAGATTCAAATAATATTCATAGATAAGCTGATCATAAATCCACAATTCATCGAACCTCGGCAAACACACTGCAAAAGAGTATTACATCAAATAGATCTCCAAGAACATCAAGGAGAACATGGTATTGAGAATCAAAGAGAGAGAAGAAGCCATCTAGCTACTAGCTATGGACCCGTAGGTCTGTGGTAAACTACTCACGCTTCATCGGTGAGGCAATGGTGTTGATGTAGAAGCCCTCCGTGATCGAATCCACCTCCGGCAGGATGCCGGAAAAGGTCCCTAGATCGGATCTCATGGTTACAGAAGGTTGCGACAGTGGAAAAGTGGCTTCATGGCTCTCCTGGAAGTTTTCAGGGTATATGAGAATATATAGGAGGAAGATCTAGGTCAGGGGGTCATCGAGGGTCCCAAAAGGTCGGGGGCGCGCCCTCAACCCTTGTGGCCCCCTCGTGGCTCTTTTGACTTGCACTCCAAGTCTCCTAGGTGTCTTCTGGTCCAAGAAAAATCACCACGAAAATTTTATTCCGTTTGGACTCTGTTTGGTATTGCTTTTCTGTGAAACTCTAAAACAAGGAAATATTAGAAACTGGCACTGGGCTCTAGGTTAATAGGTTAGTCCCAAAAAACATATAAAATAGCATATTAATGCATATAAAACATCCAAAACAAATAATATAATAGCGTGGAACAATAAAAAAATTATAGATACGTTGGAGACGTATCAAGCATCCCCAAACTTAATTCCTGCTCGTCCTCAAGTAGGTAAATGATAAAAACAGAATTTTTGATGTGGAATGCTACCTAAGATATTTATCCATGTAATTCTCTTTATTGTAGCTTGAATGTTCAGATCTGTAGGATTCAAAAGAAAAGTTTGATATTGACATAAAAACAATAATACTTCAAGCATATAACAAATAATTATGTCTTCTCAAAATAACATGGCCAAAGAAAGCTTATCCCTACAAAATCATATAGTCTGGCTATGCGCCATCTTCATCAAGGATGTATGTCAAGAGGCTGACAATAGGGACCCCCATGGTCCTTGGCCGCATGCAAGCAACTGCCTCCTTATTACGCGAAAAAAATGATTCCTCCCACTGACATCTTCGGCGCACCGGTTCGGAGGCTGGCCTGTGGGTCTACTAAGTTGACGTGCACGTAGGGCTTTATCAACTTAGTCAACAAATGACTCTAGCAACAGTGACCATTAGATTTTAATCGAACGGTCCCGCTGCTTCTTCAATATCTGATCTTCTTGCACCAGCCGCGCAAATCAGCGTTGGCGGGACCGCCTGTTCCTGCCTCCATGGACGGTTGTGTAGCCGCGCAAGCCTCACCGCCCCACCCTACTCCCACCGCTGGCCAGGCCATCCCTCTACTCACCCACACCCCCTGCTATTCTGCAGCGACGACAGCCTCATGCCGCAGCTGAACCAGTCAACCATCATACTACCCTCCGCGTGTTCTCGGGCTCCGCGTCATTCCTTGCCTCACCATCGTCCACCGCCTGGGTGCTCTTCGCATGGCATGGTCAACGCGGTCATGGAATGACAGGCATCAGAAGAGGACTGTACGTGGAGAGGCTGACAACTAGGTCCATTGCCACATGCAAGCAAGTGCCTCCTTATTACGCGCAAAATAATGATTCCTCCACCTCACAGCTCGGACCCACCGGAAGGGCCTCTGTATTTCGCGAAAAAATGTCCCCCTGACAGTTGGGACCCACCGGCTTTACCTTCACACAAAAGGAAGTGACTTCTTACCCCCTGACAGATGGGACCCACCAGGTTGAAGCGAAGGTAGCATTATCTGTCTAGCCAAGAATGTGTACGTACATAGCGGTCGAACGGTCTCTCTGCAGCGACGTACCATGGCCATGTAAGGAGCAACACGTGTTGAAGTAGAGGCGCTGACATAGCATGCATGCAGTCCCGTCTATATCGTGTACACGTACATACAACCATGCTACAAGATAGTAAATATGGCTACGTACGTACATATGTGTGGGGTCTCTAATGCATACAGTGACAGTGTCGTGTTCATCGGCAGCCAACCGGCTAGGTTGGAACAGAGTAAACAGCGTCGTGTTTTCATCGGGAGCCAACCGGCTTGGATGGAACAGCCGAAACAAGCTCTGGCGTACCATAGAACGAAGGAAATGGCCTTCTGTTTGACCTCGTAAGGTCAAAACGGTGTCCTGTTCATTGGGAAAGGTCTGGCGTACCACAGAACAGAGCAAATGGACTTGTGTTCGAGTGCATACATTTTTAACGGGGTGTTGTTGATCGGGAGGGGTGTGGCATACCACAAAACGGAGGAAACGGACTTGTATTGGATCGCCTACGGTCGAAACAGGGTCATGTTCATCGGGAGGGGTGTGGCGTACCGCAAAATAGGACTCCACGGGCTACTGTTCATCCATCGTCGACTGCCTCGCTCCAGCCACCACGAGCTACTTTTCATCCACCATCGACTTCCTCCAGCATCCACCTGCTACTGTTCATGCACCGTTGACTTCCTCCAGCCTCCACCATCTATTGTTCATCCACGGGGTCCTGTTCATCCAACCTCCACCGGCTACTATTCAACGAGCCCTCGACGGGGTCTTGTTCATCGACCCTCCACCAGCCTCCTCGATCGGGGTCCTGTTCATCCAGCGGCAACGGCCTCTACTACCATGGGGTCCTGTTCATCCAACCCCCATCGCGAACTGTTCATCCAACCCCCAACAATGGTCACTATTCATCAAGAGGAAGCAGGTTCAATCGGCTTCAGTTAGCAGCAGTAGCGAAGGAATCACTCAGGTTTAGTTAACAGCTAGGGATTGATCGCTCGGGTTCGGTAACGTAGCTAGTGCAAGCGCTCGGGTTCAGTAAGCGAACGCCTCGACCGGGTTCAGTTAGAGCCCAACGCCTCACACACACGCACGTACGTGTATGAGAGAAACACGCAATCCCTTTGTGCATCACTCGGCCCCGACGACCCACCGTAACTGGGAACTCCCCGAAATTTTCCTCGCCCTCGCTTCTACCATGATTTTTCAGTCGTGGACGGCCCAAAGAATGTCATGCAGGTGCGTCACTGCCCCGCCCAGTATGAAAACCCCATTTTCTGTCATGATCTTTTGTCATAAAAGTAGGAGCCCACCACATCTATGCTGATACTGTGTTTTGTCATAATTATCGTCATAGAAATCTCATAAGCATGACATCATTTTTTTTCGTTCGGGCCAAAATGCCATGGATGTGTCTTTTTTTGTAGTGATCCTTTTGGACCAAAGGGAACAAGACACAACATAGTCACCGCATCCATTAATAGGTGATATCTTCAGAAGCACTTCCATATAATGAAGCTAACAAAGAACATAGTCACCGCATCCATTAACATGCGATTGAACTGCACAACTCATGATGAATTAGAGAAACAAAAGGGCAGCCGAATTTTTAGAGTGGATTCTAAATATTGGGTGAAAAAAATTCTTCATCAGAAGGTGAGCAATTGATAAAAATACCAAATGATATACTACTCAGGAAAGGAAATGATCGAAAAAAATCCCAATTCATGGGAGAGGTATCGCCAACACGGATACTTAGAATAAATGAAACAGTTCACATTATAAATGACTATATAATGGATCTATACAAAGAAACTACCTTTAATGCAGAAATGGAATTGTTGTATCGACCAGAATTCATGAACATCTTACCATTTCCTGGAATTCCCACTCGCAAGCTGAAACTAAAAGTTGTCATATGTGTGATGCTAGTATGTAATATCTTGCACTTTGGTTGATATTACATAGTAGCATCACACATATTACTACTTTCAGTTGCATGTGCCAGATATCTCACTATTTGTAGTAATAAATTATTTCAACCTCATTGCTATCTTCATTATTTACCATTACCTATAGTCCATCCCCTTCTCAAGAGTAACATAAATGGATGGAGTACGGGTAGTGGTAAATGATGAAGATAGCAATGAGGTCAAAATAATTCATTACTACCAATATTGAGAGCATCGGGACATTGTTCTATTTCACATGTACAATGAAATCAGACCTGTTTAAATATTAGGCTATTAAATATTAATTTTGGTTAGCGAATTATTGCAAACATGCATCAACAATTGGAAATAGTTCATTACTACCAAACATCGGCAAACTATAATGTGATATTTGATTCTACAAGCTTAGTATGTAATGCAAACAAATAGTGAGAGCATCAGTTAATTATTATAATTCATATGTACAATGCAATCATACTTGTTTTGATATTCAATTGTTATATATTTAGTCTTCTCTAGGAATTATTTAAACTATAGCTAATCACAAATGTACTAAAGTTTCTTAACTTTGTTGAATATTAATAGGGGTAGGGGGCCTAAAACTTCCAATGCCGGTCCCAAAGCCTGGAAAAAGTGGAGGGGGCATTAGCAAATTAACACTATACCTTAAGATGTAGGATATTTCACATTCCAAACTTACTATCATCAATTAGTAACTTAGCCATAGTTAAACAAATAAAAAACAAGAGCAGTAACTATACAAAAATATACAATTACCATGTAGATATAGTACTAATTTGGATTGGTATGTGTGCTCATACATATAATTACATTTTCAAAAATTTATGAACTTATTACTAGCTACTCTATACCTCACTCAACACTTATAGGCCATTTATAGAAATCACATGTTTTACCAAGACCAGAAAGACAATTTATGAAAATTTACAACTAATTGGCTTTCCATTGATTACACTTGTAGGCCAAACCTTGAAGAATGTTCGCTACGGGGGATGAGGATGATGTGCCAAGCTACCTCGAGCACAAATAGAGATGATGCATCTACCTTGAGCGCTTGTGAAAGAAAATGTAGCCGGCATCCTCATACTCAAGATAGATCCAGGAGAGCTGCAAGTTTGTGGGAGATGAAATCAACGACCAAAGCAACTACACGGACAACGTCGCCGCCCTTTACTAGCCTAGGTGACTGATGAGGCGTACGAAGACACAAACAAGTTGTTGTCCATGTTTAACATGTGCCTGAACCAGTTACGGTGGTGGCTCCAGGTGAGGAAGACACATCTCAATGCAGCAATAAACGAAGTTGATGGGCTCTATCTAGCAGAAGCAATTTTTGAGTGAGAAGAAAGATTTTGGGAAATACTATAGAGGGGATCAGGGGAGATGAAACATCTCACTTAGTGAGAACATGAGTGGGGCAAAGAGGAGGAGAAGTCAAGAACAAGAATACTGGTGGGGCCATCAAACTAATGACGCTTTGTAGTATATGCACCTTGCAACTTAGTGCGTGTGTCTCATATTTTTTGTGGGAATATATATCAAGGTTCTTTGGTAATAAGAATAACGGATTGGTGTGATAGCTAAAATATACCAAGGGTGGCTTATATTTTAACGTTATATATAATTTTGCTCTCATAGTGTGCACATTTGGTATTTTTTTTACCACAGTACGCTCACCCTTAGTACTCTTGAGCACTCTATAGAAACAAATTCATTATGGAATAAAGGGAGTAATATATTTCTATTTGTAAAACAACTAAGCAACATCACAATTTTTTAGCAAAAATGTACAGATATAATTTGAATAATGCAGTGGATTATAAGACTAAGTATACAAATATAATTTGAAAGATACAGTCGATGATAAAACTACAGTTAGTATGCCGTGCATAATTATTAAGTAAAGGATGAACATACATGACATATATTTATATATCAATAAAAAGAAAAATATAACAAGGAAAAAATAGTTCGCAAAATTCTAATACTTGAAAATGTAATCACATTTACCTTAAACCTATGGACAAATTACATAATATATTCTCAAAATTTAACTTCATTCAATCTTAGCACGCGCATCGAGTGGGCCACTTTCCTAGTTATGTTAAAGGGAATATTCCCTTTAGACCCAAAATGTGACGATTCTTATAAATCGGCGGAACAACACAGAACCACAACCCCTCACTCACTACCCCGTCTAGCATGTCTCTCTTGACTACACATCTTCCTCTCTTGTTTCCCTGGCGGCGCCACCCCATGGGGCATATGTGGTGGTGGGGATGGTTCAAGGATGACCGGTGGTCCCTTCTTCTCCTAAAATCATCTCCACCTATGACAGTGACTGGGATGGTGAGGATACTTCACCAGTGGTGGCTGGGATGGCACGAATCCGCCTCTGTTTGGCTAGTGATGTGGCAGCAGAAGCCAGGTACGACTCGTTTGAGAGACCAAAATCCAAAAATAATAATTCCCAAGTGCAACATTACAATTAATCAAACTGGAGTTTTTTGGGATGCAATAAAAGAAAATATTGGTGTGTAGCAGTCAAAAGACTCCCAGATTTTGGTGGTGATTAGTTTTTTTAACAAACATCCATCCACTCGACACGCTTTATTGATAAGATAACAAGATTACATAGTTGAACATGAACTTTAAATATATCTAATAGAACATGATGTAATTGGTGGGCATGTAGTGCCAAATAGGTTCGCCACGCTCTCCATCCAACAGCTCAGAGCACCGCGTGTCCCAATCAGATGTGTTCATATGACACATGGCTATTGCTGTCACGCGCGGTTTTTTCTGCAGGAAATAACAAACAATGAGCTGCTTTAGAACTAACACAATCTCAAGTTGATAAGATTTGTAGCACAAGTACTTACCAACAGGTGGATGATCTGGATCCCAATGTACTGCATAAGCACTTGCACCAAATCCTTTCTCTTCTGAGGGCACAAACAAACTATGAGTTCATTCAGAATGAACAAACTCTCCACTTGCTAAGGTACAGCTACTTACCAGAAGGTGCATCATCTGGGATCCAAGTTACCTTATAAGCACTTGAATCAAATCCTTTTTCTTCTACAGGAAATAAAGAATCATGAATTAATTCAGGACTAACACATTCTTCACTTTCTAATGAAACACAAGTACTTACTTGAAGGTGCATCTTCTGGGCTCCAAGTCGCCTTATCAAAACTTGTCCCAGAACCTTTTTCTTCTGAAGGAAAAAAAGTATGATTTTGTTCAGGATTAACACATTCTCAACATGGTAAGGTAGGAGAAGTACTTACCAGATGGTGGATGATCTGGATCCCAGTGTACCGCATAAGCACTTGCCCCAAAACCTTTTTCTTCTATAGGAATAACAAACCATGATTTTATTCAAAACTAACACATTCTCGACTTGGTAAGGTATCACAAGTACTTACTGGAAGGTGCATCTTCTGGGCTCCAATTCACCTTATAAGGACTTGCCCCAGAACCTCCTTCTTCTGCAGCAAATAACAAACTATGAGCTTATTCAGAATTAACACATTCTCAACATGGGAAGGTGGCACAAGTACTTACTTGAAGGGGGATCCCAATGTACCGCGTACGCACTTTCACCAAAGCCATCTTTTTCTAGAGGAAATAATGACCTATGAGTTAATTCACAATTAACAAACTTCTCGAGTTGGCAAGGTAGCACAATTACTTACAAGAAGGAGGATCCCAGTGAACCGCA
Source organism: Triticum aestivum (assembly GCF_018294505.1). Taxonomy (NCBI): domain Eukaryota; kingdom Viridiplantae; phylum Streptophyta; class Magnoliopsida; order Poales; family Poaceae; genus Triticum; species Triticum aestivum. Next base: position 188,334,502 of record NC_057809.1, on the reverse strand, counting down.
TAAGCACTTTCACCAAAACTATTTCCTTCTATAGTAACTGACAAATTAGGTGTTGACTCACAATTAACAAATTTCTCAACTTGACAAGGTAGCACAAGTATTTACCAGCAGGTGGATCCCAATGAACCGCATAAGCACTCGTATCAAAAGCATTTTCTTCTATAGGAAATAATAAACTATATGAGGCCATTTAGACATGAGAGACCCTCGACTTGGTAAAGCTAGTAGTAGTACTTACGAGAAGATGGAGGTTCGCCCCTGTCGCTGGACTCAGCAAAGGCTAGGATGAGCAAGAAAAATGCTACTGGTATAAGCTTGATCGCCATGTCTAGATCACTATGAAATGAATTTCATTGGGTGAGGAAAACATACGGGTCTAGGTGCCTATTTATATAGCTCGGCAATTCCTTATTAGTGGAAGGAAAAGCAGTGGTAGGTAAAAAATTCCCAATTTCCCTAGCATTTACAAAATTCCTTAATTGGAAACCATATATGGAAAGAATTTAAATATTACTTAACTTAGTTTGTAAGGAAATGTTGGAATCCTCCTATTGCAATAATGTCTGCCCAAAGATAATTCGTGAGGAAAGGTTCTACTCCTCCCATTTCTTAGTACTGATTAACATGCATAGAAAACTAACATAGTATCTCCCCCCAACATCACTAGCTTAAATTAAACAAATTTTGCATCTGGCAAACAACAACTTTTTTGGGACAAATCCAAACACATTGCCAGCGTTGGATGGGGATCGAGCAGTAGCGATCTTCGGTTGATTTTCTCCCATATCCCAGAATTAAGGGATCGGCTAAATTAGTCAGGCCCTAATTAATGGAGGATCACTCGCATTATCTTCGCTTGATTTTCTCCCATTTCTCTTGTCACAACCCTAGTCAGTGCTTGCATTAGGACTAGCTAGAGTGATGCGTCATGTTTAAATTTTTCTTAAACTTGAAATGGGGATCAACAAACCCTAGCACCCCCAGAAAATACCAGGTTCAACTAAAAAAATGATTTCAATGAACGCACACCGCCCTTCATAAAAGTTCATCATTTTTGAATTGGAACAGAACCTCTGCCAAAAATGGTGCACATTTTTCTAGGACACTCTGGATTTTTGAACTAATCCATATAGTAATTACATTTGGACATTTAAATCTTATAAATAATTTTAAATATCCAAATAATCTTGAAAGCATTTCAGGGTTGTTGGAAATAATTTCACAAGTGCCCACAAATATTTTCAGCATTTTACAAAGAGGTTTGGCATTTGTGCTAAATCAAAAAGAAAGACAGAAAATAAAAAAGAAAAACAGAAAAGGCAGAGAGAGAGAAGGCCTCCAGACCACTTACATGAACTGGGCCGACCCACCTGGCCTGGTGCTAGTCACCCCTACCTCTTCCAGTAGGCAGAGGGGGACAGTGCACGTGCGCCCGAGCTTGCCGTGCAGCTCCCTGCTCGCCTGCGTCGCCTGGACAGTGCGCAGATGCCTCGAAACGCCTCCTCGGTGCCGCCCTGAGCTCCCCGACACCTCACTCTCCCCTGCCCTCTCTCTCTCTTGCCCTCTGATCGCCGTGGCCGATGCAGCCACTGCCACGCTGCTGTGAAGCCACAGCCACCGCCGCTCCCTCGTCGCCTTGACGTGCCCATGAGCTTCCTTGCTGTCCTCTGCACCGAGCCAGCCGAGCCCCGAGCACTCACATGCCCTGGATATGCCTCCCTGACCCCGCCTTCATCGCCCATCACCGGAGACCCCCCTCACCACCTCGCTCAGCTCCGACCACCTTCGAGCTCGCCGTCCACTCCACTGCGATCACCGTGAGCCGCTGCCCCTTCTTTCCCTCTCTGTTCTCACTGCCGCACTCCGTAGCCACACCGCCGCTCTCACCCGCACGCGCCGTCGGCTGCGATCGCCACCGACATGACTCTAGTGACCAAATGGTCCGCCCGTCGTATCCTTTGCACTCGCCACTTCGTGCACGCCGTCCGTAGCGGGCTAGCTCGCCCGCCTATGCCCTGCAGCGCCGCCCGCTGTCGGTGTCAAAACCGGTGGATCTCGGGTAGGGTGTCCCGAACTGTGCGTCTAAGGTGGATGGTAACAAGAGGCAAGGGACACAATGTTTACCTAGGTTCGGGCCCTCTTGATGGAGGTAATACCCTACTTCCTGCTTGATTGATCTTGATGATATGAGTATTACAAGAGTTGATCTACCACGAAATCGTAGAGGCTAAACCCTAGAAGCTAGCCTATGATTATGATTGTTGTTGTCCTGCGGACTAAACCCTCCGGTTTATATAGACACCAGAGGCGGCTAGGGTTACACAGAGTCAGTTACAAGGGAGGAGATCTATGTATCCAAATTGCCAAGCTTGCCTTCCACGCAAAGGAGAGTCTTACCCGGACACGGGACAATGTCTTCAATCTTGTATCTTCATAGTTCAACAGTACAGCCAAAGTATATAGTCCGGCTGCCCGAGGACCCCCTAATCCAGGACTCCCTTAGTAGCCCCTGAACCAGGCTTCAATGACGATGAGTTCGGCGCGCAGATTGACTTCGGCATTGCAAGGCGGTTTCCTTCTCCGAATACTCCATAGAAGATTTTGAACACAAGGATCATGTCCGGCTCTGCAAAACAAATTCCACATACCACCATAGAGAGTATATTATTCCACAAATCTAATCTGCTGACAACTTTTTATAACTTGACGTCCTGCCGTGGCCCGGTCATTACGAACCGTTTTCCCAACGAGCTACTGCACATATTGCGAGGCAATTTTCTTGGCACGTCTTGTCGAAGCAGAGACCGTGTCCCCTTATCACGGGATTCTCATCAATACGGGTGTGGGTAACCCAACCACGCCATCAATCACGGCGCTTGGGGAATAAGCGAGTTTGCCAGGCATGTGGGGAGGTGCATAGTTTCTTCCGCCCTTATAAAGGGACAAGGACTCCTCCTTTTCACCCATGCCTTCTTCTTCCCTGCCCATCCATTCTCACGCTCTCGAGCTCCAGCGCCCAAGTTCGGATTTTCTCCGCAAAACCACTCCAATCATGTCTGGAGCGGGGCAAGTGGATGGTCTCCTCTGTTACGGAGGAGAACATTACGAAGCTCCGAGAGGCCGGATACCTGGCCACAGATATCGCGCACCGGCTCCCAGACGTGGGGCAGATCGTCCCTACCCCTGAACCCCACAAAAGGGTTGTATTCCTTACCCATTTCGTCCGCGGGCTGGGATTGCCCCTCCACCCATTTGTTCGCAGGCTCATGTTCTACTACGGGCTGGATTTCCATGATCTAGCCCCCAATTTCATCCTCAATATCTCGGCGTTTATCATCATGTGTGAGGCCTTCCTCCGCATCAAGCCCCACTTCGGTCTGTGGCTGAAGACCTTCAATGTTAAACCGAAGGTGGTGGTCGGCTAGCAAGCGGAGTGCGGAGGCGCCATGGTGGAAAAAATGCCCAACGTCACCTGGCTTGAAGGCTCCTATATGGAGACAGTGAAGGGGTGGCAATTGGGGTAGTTCTACATCACCGAGCCGCGTGACACAAACTGGGTGGCAGCTCCCGAATTTCGATCCGGCATCCCCACACGGCTCACCTCCTAGAAAGAGAAGGGCCTATCCTGGGGTTCATCGATGGAGCTGACTGGACTCCAGAACTGTGTTAAAAACATGATAAGCAAGAATATTCAAGCTTGTCAACGTGGTCCAGGTCATGCTCTTCCGCCGGATCCTCACGTGTCAAAGACGGGCATTCAATATGTGGGAGTTCGACCCGGCTAAGCACCAGACGCTGCGAGAGCTCTTCGACACGACACACCACGACATCTGAAGGGTGTTGTTCAAGTCCGCCGAGGTACCTCCTCCACTTACCGAGGATCGCGCACTCAACGCAAAGCGCCCTGCCAATCCGGTAAGCTCCTTATATCTTGTAAGACGTTTCTTTCCCCCGTATAATCATGTGGGGGATCTAAGCCTCCACGCCATTTAACAGGAATGGGTCACGACAGCGGAGTGGATCGATTGTCTAGCCCCACTGCCCGAGGATCCAGCAAGGGCTCTCTTAAAGGAGATGTTGGTTCTGGCACCCTATGAGGCGCCGGAGAAGAAGGCCAAGAAGAAGACCACAGGGACCAGGAAAGGTCTCCGGTGCAAGGTCGTATCGGACTCATCGTCCGATAACACTGAGGCGCCCTCCTACCACGAAAACGAGGAATAGGAAGAGGAAAGTTCTCCCCCCCACCCCAGCCGGGGGTGACAACAAAAGGAAGGCCGCCCCGTCAGGGGAAGCCGAAGGGTCCAAGAAGGGAAGGACTCTCCTTCCGTACTGCTCCACGGCGGCCGCTTTTAGCGACAAGGAGTGGTTACCCAGGGACAAGCCTCTGGCGAAGTGGTAAGTATCTGGATACCATAATAGTTCTTGGCATGTTTTATTTTATTACTTCTTATCATGCCAAACATGATCTTGTAGCTCATCTAAAGCCCGTATCGACGTATCCTCTTCGGATGAGTCTTTGGGCCCGTCGAAGATGAACAACGATTCACTCCTGACTGCCTCCTCCCCTGCCCTATGGACGACGTCGAGGTGTTGTCTCGAAGGGTACTGAACCAAGGGGAGACAGTTCCAGAAGCGCCCCAAGGATACATTCCGGACGCTGGGCGCATGAAGGGCAAGACTCCCATGGGCTCTAATGCCGGGGGAAGCAAGTCTAAGGGGGACAAGCCCTCTGTGCCGATGGCCTCTGTCCATCCAGGGGCATCGGACAATTTGTTGGAAGCGCTTCGTGGCACTTCCATTGATGAAGAGCACCGCACTATCATGAGTGTGGTGGTCAAGAAGGTTTAGTCCGTCAAAAGCGGACTGACTGAAGCCTGTGCCAGCCTCCTAACAGGCTTCAAGGTAAGTAATCAAATTATGAGAAAATGTTACAGCATAGATAGTAGCCCATGATGCTCTATTTGGTGTTCGGAAGAAAGGCCGAACAAAGGACCAACTAATAATCACAGGAGTCCAATCAGAATATGTCTATGTGAATAAGCAGGCTTCACTGCTGGCCGCTGCCGCTCACACGACGGAGGTCTCCGCACTGAAGAGGGACCTTGAGCGGTTCGAGGAAGAGCTCGTGCTTACCAAGGGGCAGCTCGAAGAGAACAAAGGTAAGTGATGCCTCGTCTGTTTATTGATAAAGAAAAAGGAAACCGGTTGTTAGATCACAGGATCATCATGAACTTTGCTAGGGGCCATGACCGAAGTGGCGACCCTGAAGAAGGCGCTGTCCGAGGCCGAAGGCAAAGCGGCCAAGGAGCGTGCCAAGCGCGAGAAGCAAGAGGCCCGAGTCGGCAAGGTTCAGCAAGAGCTCCAGGAGTTTGTCAAGAAGTATGAGTCCTTGGAGCGTGACTCTAGGACGCAAGGGTCTGAGCTTGCGAAGGCCCTCGAGAACGCACAAAATGCCGGCCGAAGCCCAAAAGGCCCTCCCGGAAATTGAGGCGGTCCGGAAGATAGCGGCGAGTAAGGAATTCATTATGCAAGGAAAGCATGTGAACTAAACTTTCCTTTTACTTACCCAAATTCGGAGCTCTCCAGGAGCGTTCGCAGATCTATCCAGCAGTGTGTCGGATGCCGCGGAGTTCTACCAGGCCGAGGAAGGGAGCTCGACGGAGAGGTTGTTCTGGTCTCATTGTACTGGGACTGAACATCTGATGCCCTTGAGCGACCAGTTGAAGCAACTGGTCGACCTTCACAAGGCGGCCGAACTGGCCATGAAGGACCTCATAGTCCGGATGTGGCCTGGCGAGCCCCTGCCTGGCAGCTATTTTGGCTTGGTAAGGCAGCTTGTGAATGCCTGCCCACGGTTTGAAGTCATAAAGCGGTCCATCTGCATTGAGGGTGCGCGCAGGGCTTTTGCCCAGGCGAAAGTGCACTGGGCGAAGATGGACGACGAAAAGCTGGTGAAGGAGGGGCCGCCGGAGGGCAAGGAGCATCGCCACCCCAAAAAGTATTATGACAGTGTCCTGAAGGTTGCTCGCCTTGTGGCAGAGGAATGTGCTAAGGATGTAATATTCAAATGAATGTACTCATGTGATCCTGTAATGTGAAACGAGTTCATGTGCGCTATGTAACGCTTGTTGATTTAAAATATTACCTTCTGTGCGTCCGTTTATAAAATTTAAGAGTTGGCCAGTCGTTGGCTTCTCCCCCCATGTAACTAGTACTGAGGTGTTCAAGATAAACCTGATCACTCTGTATCCCAGTTTTGGGTCCTTCGAAGGAGGTGTTCAACACAATGAACCAGGCAATCAGACTATAAAGCTTTATCACTCTCACTTAGCCATAGAAGTCTACAATTTTAAATTTTGGCGACGCCCCTAGTATTCGGAAGGCCGAACTTGGGGCGCTATGTACGCCTAAATCGAACAAGGCCGACACCTCGCCCGAAGTGGAACAAATCTTTAAGGATTTGAGACCTCTCGAACAGCGACCAGCTCTAGCCGCATCATGACAGTCAGTTTTCGGCTTTCTCTACTGAGGTGCTTGTCCGGAAGAACCGGGACACAATCGCAGTAGTTCTCCCAGTCCTACCTTAGCCGATATAGCGGAACGTAAGGTACCAAAACATGGGAGCCGGGCAAACCCAATTATTGACCCAAGACATGATTCGGAGCTGATGCATATAATGCTATAAGTTCGGGGTGCCGCACTATCGAAAGTGTTCGGACTTTTCATGCCATGTTATGGGGTATACTGAAGCCCCTGGCGCACTGGTCGTACCAGAATGTACGGGTGCGACTTGTCGTAACTAAGCAGACATGAAAAAAAAGATAAAGGAATGCAATAATGAGTTGATGTTGTACATTGTTATTTAAATGATACGTCAAAGCGTATGCATACATGTAGTGCAATAAGTAAAAATAGGACTATTTGACATGTCCTATCCAAGGTCAAGCTGCGTGTGGGTATGCAAAACAGGTATATCAATCGTTATCAGAGACCACCTGAGGATTCCCTTGTACGTCAAAGCTTATTGCTTCGTTGGTGTTTCCTTCCCATGACGGGTCCGATAATCAGACAATCAGAGAGTGCCTTCAGAGAATAGGGGCCTGAAAGGAAGAAAATGTTAAAGATATACGGGTCCTGAAGCGGTTGAGCCGCATTGTGGGCTGTGCCATGGCCGTGCCTCCGCCTATGCTCATGGTATCTTGAGTGCGTAATTATGTACGCGCGGTGCAAATTTCTCCGCTTGACTGGGACTAGGATGGAGGCCGAATTGCTAGGAAAGCTCTAAACGTGCCCGACGATCCTCTTGCAGGGTACTCCAGACTCGCTTGAAGGTGTCCGGGGTCTTTTTCGCCGAATTGGCGGTTTGCCTCATAAGGCTGCTTTGCACTTCTGCCGCGAGGGCCGCAGTGTGCTCCTCCATGCGGAGCGAGCTTCCTGTGTTTCCATTAACTTTTATAACCCCGCGAGGTCCTGGCATTTTGAGCTTGAGGTATGCATAATGCGGTACCGCATTGAATCTGGCAAATGCAGTTCGTCCAAGCAATGCATGATAGCCACTGCGGAAGGGGACGATATCGAAGATTAACTCCTCGCTTCGGAAGTTGTCCGGAGATCCGAAGACTACTTCCAGTGTTATTGAGCCCGTGCAACAGGCCTCTACACCTGGGATGACACCTTTAAAGGTGGTTTTGGTTGGTTTGATCCTCGAGGGGTCTATACCCATTTTGTGCATTGTATCCTGATAAAACAAGTTCAGGCTGCTGCCACCGTCCATAAGGAACCGAGTGAGGTGAAATCTGTCAATGATGGGGTCAAGGACCAATGCGGCAGAACTGCCACGACGGATACTGGTGGGGTGGTCCCTGCGATCGAAGGTGATCAGATAAGAAGACCATGGGTTGAACTTTGGGGCGACTGGCTCCATCGCATAGACGTCCCTCAGTGCATGCTTCCATTCCCGCTTGGGAATATGGGTTGCGTATATCATGTTTACCGTTTTCAATTGGGGAGGAAATTTCTTTTGTCCTCCTGTGTTCGGCGGGCCGGGATCCTCCTCGTCGTCGCTATGTAGCTCATTTTCCTTGTTTTTGGCATTCAACTTGCCGGCCTGTTTGAACACCCAGCATTCTCTGTTGGTGTGGTTCGCTGGTTTATCGGGGGTGCCGTGAATTTGACATGAACGATCGAGTATGCGGTCCAAGCTGGACGGGCCCGGATTGCTTCTTTTGAACGGCTTTTTCCACTGACCGGATTTAGAGCCACTGAATCCGGCATTAACTGCCGTGTCTTCGGCGTTGTCGCCGTTGTTACGGCATTTCTGTCTGTTGCGACATGGACTGCCGTTGCTATCATTGGCATCTGAATTGCCAGGGTTTCTTGATGTGTTGTTGCTGCGAGCCAGCCAGCTATCCTCGCCCGCACAAAAGCGGGTAATGAGTGTCGTGAGGGCTGCCCTGGACTTCGGCTTTTCTTGTCCGAGGTGTCGGGCGAGCCACTTGTCGCGGATGTCATGCTTAAATGCCGCTAAGGCCTCGGCATCTGGATAGTCGACGATTTGGTTCTTTTCAGTTAGGAACCGGGTCCAAAATTTCCTGGCTGATTCCCCTGGCTGTTGGGTTATGTGACTCGAGGCATCGGCATCTAGTGGTCGCACATAAGTGCCCTGGAAGTTCTCAAGGAATGCGTCCTCCAAATTCTCCCAACTGCCAATGAAGTTTGCTGGCAGGCTATTGAGCCAATGCCGAGTAGGTCCTTTGAGTTTTAATGGGAGGTACTTGATGGCATGTAGATCGTCACCATGGGCCATGTGAATGTGGAGGAGGAAATCTTCGATCCATACCGCGGGGTCTGTTGTGCCATCATATGATTCAATATTCACGGGTTTAAAACCTTCTAGGAATTCGTGATCCATTACTTCATCAGTGAAGCATAGGGGGTGTGCGTGCCTCTGTGCCGGGCTATATCATGATGCAGTTCATACGAGTCTTGTCTGCTATATTCGACCCGGCCGGATTTGCTTTTAGTATATCCGGCGTGACGGTCCTCGTCACGCGTTGGGGCGCGCCCCCGTGATCCGTAGATCGATCTTGTATGTCCTGCTTTGTTTTCCAACACGTCTCGCAGGTCCTGCATGTTGCCCCGGGCCTTGGTGTTTTTGTTTGACTGTCGACGGGGTGCGGGCTGGACTTCGGGCTGATACGCCGCTTTGTCTCAGCCACGAGGTGGCCAGTCAGTCGCATCATATGCTGGTAGTGTAGGATTTAATGCATCCTCCTCGAGTTGGGGTAGCAACCGGCGCTTTGGGTAACTTTTGGTTGGGCGCTTGAGTTCGTATTCCTTGGCTGCCAGCACCTCGGTCCATCTATCCGCTAGCAGATCTTGATCGGCTTGAAGCTACTGTTGCTTTTTCTTCAGGCTTTTTGTTGTGGCTATAAGTCGGCGCTTGAAGCGCTCCTGCTTGACGGGGTCGTCAGGCATGATAAATTCTTCATCGCCGAGGCTCACCTCATAATCGGAGAGGGGCATGTAATTGTCATACTCTGATTCTCCGTCTGCCGCCTGTTCCTTAGGGCTAGCTTGCCCATCCTCCCGCTCGAAGCCTGGCTGGAGGGGATTGTCTTCGTCTTCGGCACTGTCTGCAGCATTATTGTCTCTTGTGATTGTATTGCTGCTTTTGCTATGGCGGGGCTTAGAGCGGCGTCGATGACGCCGGTGCTTATATTGCTTCTCGAGGGGATTATCCCTCGTTGCCTTATTGCCATCGCTTTCTTTGGGGTTGTCCACCATGTATATATCATATGATGAGCTGGCTGTCTAGCGCCCTGTGGGAGGTGGTTCCTATTCTTCTCCTGCATCATCGTCCATACCGACGATGTCTTCAGAGCCGAAATCAAGCATGTCGGTTAAGTCATCGACAGTGGATATTAAGTGGGTGGTGGGTGGGGAATGAATTTCTTCGTCGTCCACTTCCCACTCAAGCCGGACATAGTTCGGCCAAGGGTCTCCTGACAAGGAGAGAGACCTCAATGAATTTAGCATGTCGCCCAAGGGCGAGTGCTGAAAGATATCCACGGAGGTAAACTCCATGGTCAGTGCCCAAGCAGATTCGATAGGCATGGACGCAGGCGGTTCAGAGGCTGTGGCTGGGGTCGAATCCAAGGGTCCAGCAACACAGGTCTCATAGGAGGTGAAGTCCGTATTCGGCTCTATCGCCGCTGGGTGTGCAGCCTCCGTGGCGGGGTCCATCCACCTGTCCTCGGACGGCATGATCTGCTTCGGATTGAGGGCCGGAGTAGCCACAGGTGTGATCTCTCGAACACCGTCCGGCGGCAGAGCTAAGTCATGCTCGTCGCGACTGTGCGGCGCACCTGACATGGGCTCGAATCCGTCAAAGGTCAAGTCTCCATGGATGTCAGCTGTATAGTTCAAGCTTCCAAACCTGACCTGATGGCCAGGGGCGTAGCTCTCAATCTGCTCCAGATGGCTAAGCGAGTTCGGGGAGAAAAACCTCACCCTGGATCGCATCGTTGCTGATGATCGAAGGAGCCATCAAGCCTTATGGTGACGGCACAGCGGAACTCTCAATGAAAGCACCAATGTCGGTGTCAAAACCGGCAGATCTTGGGTAGGGGGTCCTGAACTGTGCGTCTAAGGCGGATGGTAACAGGAGACAGGGGACAAATTTTAACCCAGGTTCGGGCCCTCTCGATGGAGGTAATACCCTACTTCCTGCTTGATTGATCTTGATGATATGAGTATTACAAGAGTTGATCTACCACGAGATCATAGAGGCTAAACCCTAGAAGCTAGCCTATGATTATGATTGTTGTTGTCCTACGAACTAAACCCTCCGGAGGGGGCTAGGGTTACACAGAGTCGGTTACAAGGGAGGAGATCTACGTATCCGAATTGCCAAGCTTGTCTTCCACGCAAAGGAGAGTCCCACCCGGACACGGGACGAAGTCTTCAATCTTGTATCTTCATAGTCCAACAGCCCAGCCAAAGTATATAGTCCGGCTGCCCGAGGACCCCCTAATCCAGGACTCCCTCACCCGCGCCTGCAACCGAGCTTCGGCCGCTGCAGCCGAGCTCCCCGCCATTGCGTCCGGCCGCCTCAAGCCCGACCGGCGTCATCGCCCGACGCGCGCTGGTCTAGGCTCTGGAATGAGCCCCGCTACGCTGCGAACAGGGCACCACAACCCGTTCCCGAAGCGCCCCACCGCATCCACTACCGCCGATGGCTAAGCGTCGGTGTGTCAACCCCGGTTAAACAGGGGTTTAACCTCCCCTGGGTCACTGACGTGTGGGGCCGCCCTGCTAATTAACCTAGGTTAGTACTAATTAAATTAGGTTAGTTTAGTTGGTCACTGACACGCGGGACCCACTGGTCAGTTTGACCTGGGTTGTCCCGTTGACTCGCTGACGTCATACTAACGCGATAATTCCCTTTTCTGGAATTAGTTTATTTCTAATTAATCAGAAAATCCAGAAAAAGGTTTAAACTTCAAAAAATCATAGAAATTAATCTATAGCTTAGATGGAAAAGATTTACATATGAAAAATGATCAAAAAAATACAATTCATCCATTAGTATTCGTTTCATGCATGACAAAGCAACTTAACCTTGCTGTATAGATCAAAACATGATACCACACTTTATAAATTCATAGTTTGAGTTTGAATTTGAACCTTTGGTTCAAATTGACTCAAACCCCTCTGGTTTCAGTTGCATTAGCCCAACACACTCACTTTGCCATGTCATATGCATGCATTATATTATTGCATAGCCATGTATTGATTGTGTTACCGGTGTGATCTCTGTTGTACGTCCTACACCCGAGGATATCCGTGAATATATCCAACCAAAGGGCAGTACACTTCCACCACCCTTCCAGGCAAGCAACCCCCATTGATTATCTCGATACAATACCATCTTCTCGCTCTTGCTTTCATTTACTGCATTAAGACAACAACGTTTCAAACTACTGTTTGCTGCGGTAGTTAAACCCCTTTCCTCTGCATGACCTGTCTTTTCCACGGTAACTAGATGAAACCCACTAGCATGTGTAGGAGTTGATTGAGCCATGTTGTGTTCCTACCATGCTATGCCTACTATACTTAGAGTTGTGTCGGGTCTGATTCATCTGGGTGATGGATTGGAGTGAAATGGTTGTGTCCGGTAATGAGAGTGAAGTGTTGAACATGTTTTGGTAAAGGTATCGATGAGAGGCCATGTGGGAGTACATGGTGGATTGTTTCATTGGAACCGTCCCTAAGAACTGAGTTCTGTGTGTGTGATTTAACATCTGCTACTAACACACATTGGGCCCTGAAATATGACCCCGCTCGACTTATTGACTGCCATGATCTCAGTCCAGTAGTTGCCAGTAGTTTCTGGTGTCTATAATATACTGGAGGCTGTGCGCAGCGCTGACCCTTTGGGGGGACTGTGATGGGGCAGGTACCTGGCACGGTGTACCGGCACGCCTGTTTGGTGCCTCGGGAACCCTGCACACATCGTTTGGGGTTGTAATGGAAACACCGGCCGGATCTCCTTGTGGATGGAACCTGAATAGGCAATAAACCTGGACTAGAGACTTGCGTGGTTGGTTAGGTCGTGGTCTACACCCTCGCCGGCTTTCGCTTGAAGTCTGCCGAGCACATGACTTGTGCAGGCGCTAAGTGGTGGACATATGTGTGAAGAAGTACACCCATGTAGGGTTATCAAACTATTTGAATAGCCGCATATGCGGTAATGGACCACTTAGTTGCTTATGCAGTTCATAGACAAGTTAATGGTTACACATAAAAGACTCAAGACAAGTGTGAGTGCCGTGGATGGCCCTCTCGTAGGAAGACGGGAGAGGATCCACGGTGGAGTATTGTTGTGGTGATTAGTGGACTCATGTGCGCTATCTCATCTTATTCAAACTACTGTTATACGAAGGATAGAATAGCCAAGAGTCAGAGCTAGCTTGCCGCATAAATTCCACTACCCTTGTTGATAATGTTGCATATATGATAGGATCTGATGTAAGACTTGCTGAGTACCTTAGTACCCATGTTTGCTTAATAAACATGTAGATCTCGATGTTGATGAGTAGCTTGCTACTCAGGTGGCAGCCTCGAGCCTGTGAAGGGCCTTGTAGATAGTTAGGCTTCACCAAGCCTTCTTGTTACTGCTTGAGCTTGCATTGGTTTTTCCCTTGAAGGGGAAAGGGTGATACATCAAAGTGGAGTAAGTATTTCCCTCAACTTTAAGAACCAAGGTATCAATCCAGTAGGAGACAATGCAACAAGCCACCGAATACATGCACAAACAAACACCAACTTCCACCCAACGCGACAAAGGGGTTATCAATCCCTTCACGGTTATTTGCAAAGTGAGATCTGATATAGATGGATAAACAGTAAAGTAATATTTTTGGTATTTTTGGTTTATAGATCAGAAATTAAAAGATTGCAAAGAAAGTAAATAGGAAACTAAAATTGTAGATCATAAACTTATATGATGGAAAATAGAAGATTACATGATGGAGAATAGACCCGAGGGCCGTTGGTTTCACTAGAGGCTTCTCTCAAGATAGAAAATATTACGGTGGGTGAACAAATTACTGCCGAGTAATTGATAGAAAAAGCGCAAAGTTATGATGATATCTAAGGCAATGATCATGGATATAGGCATCATGTCCGTATCAAGTAGACCGAAATGATTCTGCATCTACTACTATTACTCCACACATCTACCGAGTCCTACATGCATCTAGAGTATTAAGTTCATAAGAACAAAGTAACACATTAAATAACATGAAATGATGTAGCAAAATTAACTCAAGCAATATGATGAAAACCCCATCTTGTTATCCTCGATGGCAGCAATACAATACATGTCGGTTCCCCTTCTGTTACTAGGTTCGAGCACCGCAAGTTTGAACCCAAAGCTAAGCATTTCTCCCATTGCAAGAAAAATTGATCTAGTTGGCCAAACCAAATTGAAAGTTCGAAGAGACTTGCAAAGATATCTAATCATGCATATAAGAATTCAGAGGAGATTAAAATAATATTCATAGATAAGCTGATCATAAATCCACAATTCATCGGATCTCGGCAAACACACAACAAAAAAGTATTACATCGAATAGATCTTCAAGAACATCGATGAGAACATGGTATTGAGAATCAAAGAGAGAGAATAAGCCATCTAGCTACTAGCTATGGACCTGCAGGTCTGTGGTAAACTATTCACACTTCATCGGAGAGACAATGGTGTTGATGTAGAAGCCCTCCGTGATCGAATCCCCCTCCGGCAGAACGCCAGAAAAGGCCCCTAGATGGGATCTCACGGGTACGGAAGGTTGCGGCGGTGGAAAAGTGGTTTTGTGGCTCCCCTGGAAGGTTTTGGGGTATTTGAGAATATATATAGGCGGAAGAAATAGGTTGGTGGAGTCACGAGGGGCCCACAAGGGTGGGGGCACCCCCTACCCCCTGGACGCACCCTCCGTCCTTGTGGCCGCCTCATGGCTCCCCTGACATGCACTCCAAGTCCTCTGGATGTCTTCTAGTCCAAGAAAAATCATCGCCAAAGTTTCATTCTGTTTGGACTCTGTTTGGTATTCCTTTTCTACGAAACTCTAAAACAAGGAAAAGACAGAAACTGGCACTGGCACTGGGCTCTAGGTTAACTAGATGACACCCCGTGCGTTACTGCCGGAAATTAGGTGATTCAATTTGTGGACGTGTTGATTCAAATTCATGGGCTCGACGTGAAAAAAAGAAGCAAAGATAGTTATCGGCACACCCCAATGGAAAATGGAAAAAAGGAAAAAAATGACGTTCAAAAATACTATAAAGGGCAGAGCAGCCAACTCAAACCATATTAAAATCTACACTTCAAGATTCCATTGTCTTATATAAACATGTTGAAAGTAATTGAAAGTAAAAATCAGAAGTGGTGTGTTAGAGAACTATCAATTCACAATATGATCTGATATGCATTCAAATAAATTGTAGTTGAAGTGCGCATAACTTGCCCAACTGGGTCACCAAACATGAATTTCCATATTCTCAAGGAAGGGTAAAAGAATAACTTCATAGCATTGCATCGGCTAACTAAAAGAGAATATACATTAACTCCAAGATGTACAACAGAGCCAGCAACATTTGCTTGTAGTTTCTATATAAGGGTCTGAAAGGAAGAGATTGTGCTACTTGAACTGTTAAGAGAGGACTATAAGTAGACATACAAGGAGACATGTGTATAGTTAGGAAATTAAAATAGTGACTGTCGAATAACTAAAGAAAAAGCAATGGTTGACAATCCGAGCAGTCAGCTAAACTTACTTGAACAACATACCCCAATTTCTACAAAACAAAATGAACAAAATGAATCAATAAGTTGAGTAAGAAGTACTGTACATAATCATGATTTATGATAGATTATAACACATAAAATTCTAAAAATACAAAACCAATAGAATGACTCGGGAAGATGAGTAAGAGTACATGATAATGATTTATGAGAGAGAGAGAGATTAACACATAAAATTATGTTCCATCCGATACAATACCCAAACAACATCAGTACATCGACCAAGGGTATCAGCATTGTCAAAAAATTAGATGTGGCACTGAATCCCATTTAACCGAGTTTGAACAGACGATTCAACATAGCAAGATCACCTTACCTTCTCTAGGTTTTCTCATTGAAATCAAAGCTACAATCTGGGAAGTCTATCTAAATTCAGATAAGACAGAACGGACGGATCTACAAAAACAAACAACAACAAAGTCTGATAATGGTATAAAGCATGTGCATAAATCAACTAATCATATGTAGGTATGATGCTACAGATGTGCATGCTTGAGATGTACCGTACTTACTTATATTGAGAATATCCGGAAACAAAGTAGACTTGGAGTCATTCGTGAAGATTCCACGAGGAGTAAAACCTCGTTGCTCTTGGCGTTGTTGGCTGGGAATCAAGCACCAAGATATGTATGAAGCAAAACATGGAGCACCTTCTGATCCGGAGGGGCAATCTGACAAATTCAAAGGGCATAAGTTCAAGAAGAGATCTGTGAAGATTGAGGAGGGAGAGCACCCACCTTTGGTGCAAGTGATGTTGAGGGAGTAAGCCAACCACAAATCCACCACCGCATGCTGGAACTTCCTCTCCATATTTTCCATCTGCGGGAAGCGACCGAAGAAGCAGGGCCCGACGGAGGCCAAAGGACTTCTGCGGGGCGGAGAAGGAGGGGAGACCGTCGATGGAACCGACAGAGGCGGCCGCGGTGCCGGGAGGGTGCCCTCACCTCAGTCCGATCAGCCGCCCTGGGTTAGGTAAGGGAGATCCATGTGAGTGGAGAAGATGAATAGAAAGTTATGGAAATCAATGGACCGTGGAGTTAATTGGGGAACTAGGTGGGACCTTTAATTGCGGCCAATGCTTTATGGAAATCAATTGTACTTATGGTACGCATCAGCGTGTTGTGGTGGGTGCTCTCGTGTGACTTCATAACCGAAGGCTGATGTGGCCATTGTGTGCGGGCGTAGGGCCCAGGGAATGATCGGGATAGTTTTTTTTCTCTTCGAGGGAAAATGACCTTAGGAGGTGTGACATGGCTTGTGTGGGTGTGACGTGGCTTGGTGTGATTGGATACTAAGGTGTCTATGCTGCATGTTGAGATAAATCAAGTAGTGGGGGTGAACTTTTTAAGTATATAGGATAGGTTAGTCCAAAAATCATATAAAATAGCATATTAATGCATATAAAACATCCAAACCAGATAATATGATAGCATGGAACAGTCAAAAATTATAGATACGTTGGAGACGTATCAGGCATCCCCAAGCTTAATTCCTGCTCATCCTCGAGTACGTAAATGATAAAAATAGAATTTTTGATGTGGAATGATACCTAATATTTATCCTTGTAATTCTCTTTATTGTGGTGTGAATGCTCATATACATATGATTCAAAACAAAAGTTTAATATTAACATAAAAAATAATACTTCAAGCATACTAACAAAATAATTTTGTCTTCTCAAAATAACATGGCCAAAGAAAGCTTATCCCTACAAAATCATATAGTCTGGCTATGCTCCATCTTCATCACATAAAATATTCAAATCATGCACAACCTCGATGACAAGTCAAGCAATTGTTTCATACTTTTGATGTTCTCAAACTTTTTCAACTTTCACGCAATACATGAGCGTGAGCCATGGACATAGCACTATAGGTGGAATAGAAGGTCGTTGTGGAGAAGACAAAAGAAGGATATAGTCTCACATCAACTAGGCATATCAACAGGCTATGGAGATGCCCATCAATAGATATCAATGTGAGTGAGTAGGGATTGCCATGCAATGGATGCACTAGAGCTATAAGTTTATGAAAACTCAAAAAAAACTAAGTGGGTGTGCATCCAACTTGCTTGCTCATGAAGACCTAGGGCATTTTGAGGAAGCCCATCGTTGGAATACACAAGGCAAGTTCTATAATGGAAAATTCCCACTAGTATATGAAAGTGACAATATAGGAGACTCTCTATCATGAAGATCATGGTGCTACTTTGAAGCACAAGTGTGGCAAAAGGATAGTAACATTGTTCCTTCTCTCTTTTTCTCTCATTTTTTGGGCGTTCTTTTTTTTATTTGGCCTTTCTCTCCCTTTTTATTATTTCCTCACATGGGACAATGCTCTAATAATAAAGATTATCACACTGTTATTTACTTACAACTCAAAAATTACAACTCGATACTAGAACAAAATATGACTCTATATGAATGCCTCCCGTGGTGTACCGGGATGTGCAATGAATTAAGAGTGACATGTATAAAAATAGGATGAATGGTGGATTCGCCACAAATACGATGTCAACTACATGATCATGCATAGTGTCGATGCACAAAAGTAGGGGCTCACTTTTGTACCCCTTTACTTGTGCGCGGACAGTTAGAGCCGCGCATACGACCATACCTAGGGGGGCAGAGGGAGAAAAAGCACAAGGTAACCAGAACAACGCTAAGACCAGAGACACAAAGAGAAGAGGGCGAGGTGGACTCCCCGGGCAAGGCCCTTGCCGGGGCGGCCTCCGCAGCCCCGGCAAGAGCCTTGCCGGGGCAACTTGCCCAATGCCAACAGAGCGCGCCACCCTTGAGCCCAAGGGTTCCAACACCATCAACCACATTGGAACCAAGGCTCGGGAGGCACCTCCATGGTAGCATACAGATGTTTGTGAAGATCATAACCACACAAGATCGGATGAGGACCAGAAGACGACGATCCTCGGCAAGATCTGTGCCGAGGAAATCCACGAGACCCCCGGCAAGATCCTTGCCGGGGACGACCGCGATGCCACGGCAAGACCCTTGCCGGGGCCCCGGCAAGACCCTTGCCAAAGAAACCTACGGGGCCACAGCCTGGCCCACATCTGCCAAGGCCCCACCGCCGTCCCCATGCAGCCGCCAGCCCAACCAGCTAGGCAGGCACCTGTGTGGCGACGCGCGGCCTCACCACGCCGTCTTAGCAGCTTGCGAGCTTACGTGGCGCTGCATGCCTTGTCGGCCCGGACGCGCGTCAGAGCAAGGCGGAACGGCGACGGATGGGACGGGCCTCGTTACCATCCCCAATAAAGCAACAGGACACCTAAGAAGCACAATTAATGCGCCTTGTCCCGTAATGACAGGCGATAAGCTAGTACACTATTTACCTTTCCACCTCCCGTGTGCCACTGTGAGACCCCTTTTTGACTATAAAAGGTGGCCTGAGGCGTACTAGAGAGGGATTCGGAACTTCTGGACTATGCACGCACCGCAGCTAGTTTGGAAGCTCAAGAACACTCAAATATACACCAAAGCAGGACTAGGGTATTACGCATCCTTGCAGCCCGAACCTGGGTAAACGATCCTTGCGCTGGCTACTAGACCCGCTGTTTGCACAACTCTGCGTCCGCCATCCGTAGAAGGGGTCCCAGTGATCCCATAGGTGTCATTTCCACCGACATCTCTGGCGCGCCAGGTAGGGGGTGCGCAGCTGCGAAAGTCCGGTCTAGCAGTTAGTTTAGCAGTTCTTTATCAGCATGGCTCCCAAGAAGAAGACGATCACGGTGATCGGTTCGTTGGGAGTCGAACGGCCCGTACCAGTGCAGGCGAGTGGTGGGGCGGTCATGGACGGAAGCCGAGGCGCGGCCCGCGATGACCCACATCGATGTGGCAGTCAAAGCCTGGTGAGCGGCGTCATTCGTGCGCGAGACGACGGGCCGCAAGCCGCCAAATCCAAAGACGGAGCCGGGGCCCCTGTAGGCGGCGCGGGCCCTCCAAGGGCGGCGGTGCGGCTGACGAAGCTATGTACCTAGGGTAGGGTCATGGATCTGTCCAAGATACCATCCCCAAGGACATCTCTAAAAGAACCAGAAGCAGTCGAAGAGAGATCATCATCCACTCGACCATGAAGTTATGTTCCACTCGACAGCTTCGAGGACACTCGACCGTGCGAACAACCACTCGACCACCAGAAGATGTGAGGCCACTCACTCCGCAACGGTCGGGATTTAAGTCATAGCTTTAATAATCATTTATAGCACTTTACTCCGAACGTTACCAGTAACGCTCCTCCTTTATGAACATTGAACCTTGTGTAACGGAGGGGAGCTGGGGTCCTGGCGCACTCTATATAAGCCACCCCCTCCACTAGGACAAGGGTTCACACCTTTTGTAATTCACACGCATATATCCAGTCGACCGCCTCCGTGCTCCGAGACATAGGGCTGTTACTTCCTCCGGGAAGGGCTTGAACTCATAAAACTCGCGTGTACAACTCCTCCATAGCTAGGATCTTGCCTCTACATTCCTACCCCCATATTCTACTGTCAGGTTTAGAACCACGACAGTTGGCGCCCACCGTGGGGCAGGTTTCTTCGCAACTTTTTGGAGAAGTTGCAATTTTTCCGATCCCCTTCATCATGGTTTCAGGCGGAGGTTTAGTTGAGGGCCGCGAGATCCGTCTCGGCGCGCTTGTGTTTATCGCCGACGATTCCGCTTGGCTTCAGGAGGCTCCACTTGACGTCGACACGCTCCCTGTCCGCGGGGCGACGCACTTTCGCGTGTGCGTCCGTGGCATCCTCCTGCGGCAGCCGTCGACCAAGTATCAGTCAGCTCCAGCAGCTTTCCCCCTCCCTGCAGCCCGCCGGAGCAAACGTTCCGGTCGGTCGAGGCTTCAGCGGTGGGTGAGGCATGCGGTGGCCCGCTAGTCGGCCACCCCTCCAGTCGCGGCAATCGAGCCCGACGAAACTCTCTATGGCTTGTTCGATCTGTCGACTGGCTCCATAGAGACTGCATCCGAGTGTGATAGCAGCGACCTAGCGGCAGAAGTTTTGATGGTCAATGGACACGTGGTCCTCCTGGCTTCACACGTGAAGACGGAGGTGATGGAGACGGTGATCCATCGTGCGTTCATGAAGAGTACCGCCCCGAGCCCCTCTCTTCGCAGCAGAGGGAAGAACTTCGCCGCCGAAACATGGATGCACTGCATACTCCTATAGTTGGAGAAACCCCTGAGGCCCAGGCCTTGGAGCAGGCACGCTTGGCCAACTTGGCTGAGCACACTCGACTGGAGAACCTCCAGCGCGCACTCGACGATCGCGCTCGGCAACGTGCTCCCGAATCCAGTCGACGCCAACTTTTTCCACCTTCGACTCAGGTATACCGAACCCCGATCTAGAATCTAGCAGCTGCCGCTCGGATAGCGGAGTCGATCCAACCTTCCCAGTCAGAGGCTGGCCGAGGTCTGGTGCAGATCTGAGCCTTGCTCCGGGCGGTGGGAGAACAGAATACAACTGTATCTCAGTCGTGGAATAGGATTCATAGCAGATCCATGGTTGCAGACACAGTTCAGTTGGCCCATAGCCCAAGATCTCCCCCGAGGCGTGAGGGACATGGAGATCGATGAGATTAGTACAGAAACTGTGAGCAGTATGATCACCGAGTCGACCGCGATGATCGTCGTCGAGTGCCCATGCCTCCTCCAAGGAGTGGGTCGTACGTGCCTCGGCAACACGAAGACAGGCGCCCTCATAGTGTTGGGCGAGGGATTCCAGTCAACCCCAGGGAGCCAGGCTTTGATGCGAGGTATATTCTCGTTAATGGCTTGGTCGACAGAAACAGAGCTCACCGAGAGGGCCATGACAGGGATCCGCAAACTAGCAGCAGGGTGCATGTCTCAGGTCCAGAGTGCTTCAGCAGAGCCATCAAGGCTACAGTGATTCCCCCCAACTTCAGGTTGGCGACTGGAGTCAGTAAGTTTACTGGTGAGTCCAAGCCTGACACTTGGCTTGAAGACTACCGAGTGGCTGTCTAGATTGGTGGTGGCAATGATGAAGTGGCAATGAAACACCTTCCTTTGATGTTGGAGGGCTTGGCTAGAGCATGGCTGAATCAGTTGGCACCTAGCAGTATTTATACTTAGGAAGATCTCGCCTGAGTGTTTGTAAGAACATTCAAGGGCACTTGCAAATGGCCGGCAGGTTTGAGAGAATTACAGTGTTGTGTTCAGAAACCAAATAAAATTTTGAGGGATTATATCCAGAGATGGATCACCCTGCACCACACGGTGGAGGATGTGTCTGATCATCAGGCAATTTGTGCCTTTAAGGAAGGTGTCAGGTATCGGGAGTTGAATCTGAAATTCGGTTGGACAGGAAATATGACTCTGACTCGGATGATGGAGATTGCCACCAATTATGCCAATGGTGAAGAAGAAGAAGAACGACTCCGAAGTGGCAATCACAAAGTAGTCGCCCATGAAGCCGGAGGAGGAAACTCCGGTCGAAAGCAGAAGCGCAAGGCCGAGCCAGCTGCTCCTGGTGAAGCCTTAGCTGTGGTTCAAGGAAAGTTCGAGGGGAAGCCCAAAGGGCCGTGGAACCCCAAGAAAGTAAAAGATCAAGATGGAAATGACGTGCTGGATTTGTCGTGCCACATCCACAACAAAAAAGATGAAGAGGGTAATTTCATTTATCCGAAGCACACCACTCAGCAGTGTCGACTCCTGATCCATCAATTCCGAGAGAAACAACCCAAGGAAAAGGAGAAGGAAGCAGACAAGGTTGAGGATGAGGAAGAAGATGATGATGGTTATCCCCACGTGAATTCCACTCTAATGATTTTTGCTGACATTGAGAGCAAAAGTCGATTGAAAGTCATCAACAAAGAAGTGAACATGGTCGCTCCGGTGACACCCAGTTATTTGAAGTGGTCACAGACTGCCATTACATTCGACTAGTCTGATCATCCAGCGCACATAGACACCCTTGGGGGGCAAGCACTGGTGGTCGACCCGGTGGTCGAAGGCACCCTACTGACAAAGGTCCTGATGGATGGTGGCAGTGGCCTGAACATACTATATGCAGAGATGTTGAAGGGAATGGGCATTCCGATGTCCAGACTCAGTGAAAGCAATATGAGTTTTCATGGGGTCATTCCAGGCAAGAAGGTTGCATCACTCGGCCAGATTGCTCTCAATGTGGTTTGCAGTGATTCCAAGAATTACCGCAAAGAAAAGCTGACATTTGAAGTTGTGGATTTCTAGAGTGCCTATCATGCCATTCTGGGCAGGCCTTCTTATGCACGTTTTATGGCTCGACCATGTTACGTGTACCTCAAATTGAAGATGCCTGGTCCCAAAGGGGTGATCACTATCACTGGTAATCGGAAGAAGGCAGAAGAGTGCTTCCAGAAGGGTTCAAAGATCGCCGATGCACAGATGGCCATGGCAGAATTGCAAGAATACAAAAAAAATGCAGATCCGAGTCATTTGTTGCGAGCCAAGAAGCCAGCCACAGATCCAGCATTCCAGTCGTCTGGTGAAACGAAGTCGATTCACATTCACCCGACAGACCCCAATGCTGCTCCGACTCACATTTCAACCACACTCGACTCCAAATAGGAAGAAGCGCTCATCCAGTTCCTTCGTGACAACTGGGACATCTTTGCATGGAAACCTTCGGACATGCCGGGTGTTCCCAGGGGACTGGCTGAGCATCATTTGCGAGTCGACCCAAAAGTGAAACCAGTCAAAGAACATCTTTGACGGTCCGCTGTACAGAAGAGAAAGGCAATCGATGAAGAGGTGGCTCGGCTTTTGGCAGCTGAGTTTATCCGATAGATTTACCACTCCGAGTGGTTAGCCAATGTTGTCATGGTCCCAAAGAAGGACGACTCACTTCGCATGTGCATTGACTTCAAGCATATCAATCGAGCATGCCCGAAATATCACTTTCCTCTCCCTCGCATCGACCAGATAGTCGACTCGACTGCGGGGTGCGAGCGTTTGTCCTTTTTGGACGCCTACTCCGGGTACCACCAGATCCGTCTGTACGGACCTGGCAAGATAAAGACGGCTTTCATCACCCCGTTTGGGTGCTTCTGTTATGTCACAATGCCATTCGGTTTGAAGAACGCTGGAGCCACATTCATGCGGATGATTCAGAAGTGCCTGCTCACTCAGATCAGTCGGAATGTGGAAGCATACATGGATGACATTGTGGTCAGGTCACGTAAAGGTTCCGACCTACTGACTGACCTTGCTGAAACCTTTGCCAACCTCAGAGGGTATGATATCAAGCTTAATCCATCAAAGTGCACGTTTGGAATTCCAGGCGGAAAATTACTCGGTTTTCTCCTTTCTGAACGAGGGATCGATGCTAATCCAGAGAAAGTGGGTGCTATACTCTGAATGAAATGACCTGTGCGTGTGCATGATGTCCAGAAGCTTACTGGTTGCTTGGCCACCCTAAGTCGATTCATTTGTCGCCTTGGTGAAAAGGCACTGCCTCTTTACCGACTAATGAAGAAATCAGATAAGTTCAAGTGGACTCCTGAAGCTGATGCAACATTTGCAGAGCTAAAAGCCCTGCTTTCCACCCAGCCGGTGCTTGCTTCCCCAATCAGCAAAGAGCCTTTACTGCTTTATATAGCAGCCACTGGACAAGTCGTCAGTATAGTACTTACGGTCGAGCGGGAAGAAGAGGGAAAAAGCTACAAAGTTCAGCGCCCAGTTTATTATATTTCTAAAGTTCTGACTCCATCAAAGCAGAGATATCCGCACTATCAGAAGCTCGTTTATGGAATTTACATGACCACGAAGAAGGTTGCACACTATTTCTCTGATCACTCTGTTACAGTCGTCAGCGACACTCCATTGTTAGAGATTCTGCACAACAAAGATGCAACTGGTCGAGTGGCAAAATGGGCGATTGAACTCCTTCCCTTAGATATCAAGTTTGAGGCAAAGAAAGCTATTAAGTCCCAAGCAATAGCAGATTTCCTCGCCGAGTGGATTGAACAACAACTGCCGACTCAAGTTCACTCGGAGCACTGGACCATGTTCTTTGATGGATCCAAAATGCTGAATGATTCTGGTGCTGGGGTGGTTCTGGTATCCCCCCGAGGAGACAAGCTCAGATATGTCCTCCAGATTCACTTTGATTCCTCCAATAATGAAGCTGAATATGAAGCACTCCTGTATGGGTTGCGTATGGCCATCTCACTCGGCGTCCGTCACCTTATGGTCTACGGCGACTCAGATTTGGTAGTCAATCAAGTGATGAAGGAGTGGGACGTCAGAAGCCCAGCCATGACTGGTTATTGCAACGCGGTGAGGAAGTTGGAAAAGAAGTTTGAGGGGTTAGAGCTCCACCACATACCCCGACTGAAAAATCAAGCAGCCGATGACTTGGCAAAGATAGGTTCCAAGAGAGAAGCCATTCCCAGCAATGTTTTTTTGGAACATATTCACACACCGACCGTTCAAGAAGATCCTTTTACTGAAGAGCCCCCGCAACCTAAGAGCACCACAGATCCTACTGAAGTCGAGGTCCCAGCAGTGGTCGACCTGATCATGGAGGTTCTGGTAATCACACCCGACTAGACAGTGTCGTACATTGCGTACATCCTCAGAAAAGAACTCCCAGAAGATGAAGAAGAGGCTCGGCAGATCGTCCGTCGATCCAAGCCCTTTACTGTGATAAGAGGACAGTTGTACAGGGAAAGCGTGACTGGAGTCGGTCAGAAATGCATAACGCAGGAAGAAGGTCGAATGATCCTCAATGACATCCACTCAGGGACCTGTGGTCACCATGCGTCCTCTCGGGCCATCGTGGCTAAAGCATACCGAGCCGGATTCTATTGGCCACAAGAAAATGAAATGGCGAAAGATATAGTCGACAGATGCAAAGGCTGCCAGTTTTACTCCGACATGTCTCACAAGCCAGCGTCAGCCCTGAAGACCATTCCCCTCGTCTGGCCCTTTGTTGTTTGGGGACTGGATATGGTTGGACCATTGAGAACTGATAGGAGCGGCTTCACTCATGTGCTTGTTGCAGTCGACAAGTTTACCAAATGGATCGAAGCTAAACCTATCAAGAATCTTGAAGCCAGCACCGCTGTCAATTTTATCAGAGAATTGACATTCAGATATGGAGTCCCCCAAAGCATCATCACTGACAACGGATTGAATTTCGATTCCGATGAGTTTAGAGCTTTCTGCGCTTCTCAAGGCACACGAGTCGACTATGCTTCAGTCGCTCACACGCAGTCGAATGGACAAGCAGAAAGAGCCAATGGCCTAATTCTCAAAGGATTGAAACCCCAACTGATGCGTGATCTCAAACACGCAGCAGGCGCTTGGGTCGATGAACTTCTGTCAGTTCTGTGGGGCTTGAGGACAACTCCCAACCGGTCGACTGGACGAACTCCTTTCTTTTTGGTCTATGGACCTCAAGCTGTTCTACCAAGTGACCTGCTCCACAACGCACCCCGAGCCGAGCTTTTCTCCGAAGAAGAAGTAGAGCAGGCCCGGCAAGATTCAATCGATCTCCTAGAGGAGGAAAGAGAGATGGCCTTGATCCGGTCGACCATTTATCAGCAAGACTTGCGTCGATTCCACACCAGAAATGTGAGAGGTCGAGCCTTCCAAGAAGGACACCTGGTTCTTTGAGTGGATCAACAAAAACCACACAAGATCACCCCGGCTTGGGAAGGCCCCTTCATCGTCACCAAAGTTCTCCACAATGGAGCATAACATCTTTATAGTCTTGAGCATCAAAAGGACGAGCCACGAGCCTGGAATGCGGAGCTGCTCCGACCCTTTTATACTTAAGCACTCGTTCAAATAAAATGTAATAAGAAACACCTTTGTAATTTGTTTACCAAAGACAAGAGCTTTACAATCCTCCTGTACGATTGTTGTTGTTCTTATTTACCTCTGAAATCCCCCAGTCGGTGGGCTTAGCCACGAATCTGTTTCGCCTAAGTTCGAAAGAAAATCCCACCGAGTGACGAGCAAGCCTCTCATTCAGGAGGATTAGCTACGAATCCGTTTCTCCTAAGTTCGAAAGAAAACCCTACCGAGTGGTGAGCAATCCTTCCACTCGGGGGCTTAGCTGCATACCAGGACTCGCCTGAGTTCTCTCACTCGGAGACTTAGCTGCAGTCCGGCACTCGCCTAAGTTTGAAAAAATCCTACCGAGTGGTGAGCAATCCTTCCACTAGGGGGCTTAGCTGCAGTCCAGTACTCGCATGAGTTCTCTCACTCGGAGACTTAGCTGCAGTCTAGCACTCGCCTAAGTTTGAAAAAATCCTACCGAGTGGTGAGCAATCCTTCCACTCGGGGGCTTAGCTGCAGTCCAGTACTCTCCTGAGTTCTCTCACTCGGAGGCTTAGCTGCAGTCCGGCACTCGCCTAAGTTTGAAAAAATCCTACCGAGTGGAGAGCAATCCTACCACTCGGGGACTTAGCTGCAGTCCAGTACTCGCCTAAGTTCTCTCACTCGGAGACTTAGCTACAGTCCTGCACTCGCCTAAGTTTGAAAAAATCCTACCGAGTGGAGACCAATCCTCCCACTTAGGGGCTTAGCTGCAGTCCAGTACTCGCCTAAGTTCCCTCACTCGGAGACTTAGCTGCAGTCCGGCACTCGCCTAAGTTTGAAAGAAATCCTACTGAGTGGGGAGCGATCCTCCCACTCGGAGACTTAGCTACAGTCCGGTACTCACCTAAGTTTGAAAAATCCTACTGAGTGGAGAGCAATCCTCCCACTCGGGGGCTTAGCTGTAGTCCAGTACTCGCCTAAGTTTGAAAAAATCCTACCGAGTGGAGAGCAATCCTCCCACTCGGGGGCTTAGCTGCAGTCCAGTACTCGCCTAAGTTTGAAAAAATCCTACCGAGTGGAGAGCAGTGCTCCCACTTGGGGGCTTAGCTGCAGTCCAGTGCTCGCCTAAGTTCTCCCACCTGGAGGCTTAGCTGCGGTCCAGTACTCGCCTAAGTTTGTAAAATCCTACCGAGTGGAGAGCAGCCCTCCTACTCGAGGGACTTAGCTGCAGTCCAGCGCTCGCCTAAGTTTAAAAAATCCTACCAAGTGGAGAACAATCCTCCCACTCAGAGGCTTAGCTGCAGTCCAGTACTCGCCTAAGTTCGAAACATATCCCTATCCGCAAGGATGAAGAGGTGCAGGTCGACCGCAACCTTCTCCTTCGAAGCTACAGCACAAGTACAACGTCCGCTCCATCCCTATCCGCAAGGATGACGAGGTGCAGGTCGACTGCAACCTTCCCCTTCTGAGCTACGCCACAAGTACAACGTGTGCTCCATCCCTATCCGCAAAGAGGACGAGGTGCAGGTCGACTGCAACCTCCTCCTTCGGGACTATGCCACAAGTGCAATGTGCGCTCCATCCCTATCCGCAAGGGCGACGAAGCGCAGGTCGACTGGAGTCGCCATCTCAGAGCTGCGTCTCCAGCGCAAAGACTATTCCGAGCAGAGAACAAAGTCCACTTGAAGGCATAACGCAAGCATATTCGGAAATAAACCAAATTTGGATAAATCCTAAGGTTCCAAGAAGCAAACCAAAAGTATTCGAGCATCAAGCCCGAAGGAGTTTAACGGTTACAGCAACCACTTAGCATTCCGAGGCAAATTTAATGCAGAATCAAGTCTCATAAGTTTGTTCACTCGGCAGGAGGAGGGCTGGTAGGCTCCACGAATTCGTCCAGGTCGATCCCATCCGCGATCTGAGTGGCAGCAGCGATGAAAGTCTCCATGAAGGACTGGAAGTCATGCTTTTTGGTGTTAGTGACCTTGATCGCCGCCAGCTTGTCTTCACGAGCTTCCTTGCAGTGGACTCACACCAAAGACAGCGCCACGTCAGCACCACACCGGGCGGAGGACTTCTTCCATTCCTGCACTCGGTCAGGGATCTCGTTGAGTCGAGCCAGCAGGGATTCCAGGTCATTTTGAAGCGTCGCCCTTGGCCAGAGCAATTAGTCGACTCGTGAGACTGCCTCCTTCAGGCGCATGAGGTAGCTTGTGACGCTGGCGACACGAGACTCCAGTCGGAGCATGTTCATTGCAGTTTCGTCGCAAACTGGAGAAGCGATAGGGTACAGACCCGTCTCGACCTTTCTAGTTTCCTCGCCAAAGTCTTGGCAGAATTCTGCAGCCGAAAATAAGTGAGTCCACCGGATAGGATCTGTTCGAAAGCATCAACACAGTCGGTCTAAAAGAAATACCTTCCAGCATAAGATAAAGCTTCTTGGTGAGAGTTCTCAAATAAGCCTCCGTGTCATTCCTCTTGTGGACCGCAGACTCCAGCTTTTCATTCAGGGAAATTTTGTCCTTCTTCAGACGAGTCACCTCTCAGTTAGACTCGTTGAGACAGTACTTCAGCTTGGTCACCTCCCCTTCCAGTGTTTCGACTAAAGCCAGCTTCTGGTCTGCGAGGGCAGTTTTATCTTGGGCTTCCTTCTGTGCAGCGGCGAGGTCCGAGTCCTTATCCAGAGCCAACTTCATTTTCTCTGCAAAAGAAGCAATCGGATCAGACAAGAGCTCGAAGAAATGTTTAAAAAAATAGTCGACAGGCAGTTATCTTCCAAACCAGCAGCTTCGTCTTGAGCTTTCTTCAGATTCTGCTGGGCCAACTCCAAGTCGAGGTTGAGTTGTCTCTGCTTCTCCTCAAGTTCAGCAAACTTGGAAATGAGAGTACAAGACTTCTGCAGAAGGCAAAAGACGTGTCAATCGACAAGATCAAAGGTTGCTCACTTCCGAGTGGATAAAACTTAAAGAAATTCACTTAGACCCTAGCCGACTACGGTCTCGGGGGCTACACCCAGCGGGTGCACTTGGCGTGCCCCCGCTGATTCAGACCCCACTCGATCGGTCCGTCCGGATCGAGTATAAAAAACACTGTTCACACCCTAGTCGATTGCCCGCAGTCGACTGCGGTCTCAGGGACTACACCTAGTGGGTGCACTTATCGTGCCCCCACCAGTTCAGATCCTACTCGACCGGTCCGCCTGAGTCGAGTGGATGAAAAGAAAGGAAGGTAGAACTCAGACCCCAGTCAACTGCCAGCAGTCGACTGCGGTCTCGGGGACTACACCCAGTGGGTGCACTTAGCGTGCCCCCACCGGTTCAGATCCTACTCGCCCAGACCGAGTGGAAGAATGCAACTACCAAAGACAACAAAACACCCAATGGGTGCGCTGATTCGACGCAAACAACAGGGGATTGTATAGAAGAAAAATTTTCGGGTAGCATATCCTGATAGAACAAGGGCAGTCGAAAAGTCTACTTACATGGACATTGGCCCGGAGAGCAGCGCTGGCGTCGTAGGCAGCCTGGCTATTCTCATGCACCGTCTTCATCTGCTCCATCATCACGTCAGCCTGTCGGATGGCTTCTGCAGCCACTTCCGACTGGTTGTATGGAATGGGGTAGCTGGTGAAGAAGAGAGCAGACGACCCAGGTGCAGCAGCTTGGACCTCCGAGGCATGAGATGGGACGACTGAAGGAATCACCGGGGCGCTCACTCGACAAGGGTACAAGGAAGGTTACAGAGGCCCCGCCCACATCTTCAGATTGATAGACGGTTGGTGTTGTCGTTGGTCCCCGCTGAGACGCCTTACCAGCCATCACCTTTTTATTCTTCCTGGGCCTAAGAGCCACATCTTCATCGTCATCTAGGAGATCGATGACGTTGGCGGAGCTGCGGGGAAGATCAGTCAACTCTAAAGTAAACCGCTAGAATTCAATCGACCGAGTAGTCAAGAGCAAGATCATAAATGTTTTTACCTGGGTTGGAGGTGACCGCATCTTCCATCTCCTCGTCTTGGTACTCGAGAGAAGAGGTTCCTGATGTAGCAGCACTGCAAAGACCCGCACCCAGTCGGTTACGTTCTGTTGCTCGAGTCAACAGAAAAAACAAGTCAGATGATTACCCGGAGGTAGTAGGGATGGTCACTTTGATCCTGGTTAGAGCTTTTGGCAGTTTGGAGGAGGTGCTTTCGGTGCTTTTAGCGCTGGAGGCGGTACAACCTTGGGCTGCTTCGGAGCCTTCTCAATCGGCACTGGGGAAGACGTCCTGGGACGCTTCAAAGACTGCCCAGTCGGCGCGGTCACCAGGTCCGGAGTGCTCGTCGGGTCGTGAGCGTGTTTGGATCTCCTCTCCCTGCGAGGAGGCGAGTCGACCTCTTCATCTTTAGTCGATTCATCGCTCTCCTCGTCCTCCTCGGCATCCGAGCGCCACTCGCCGCTCTCGCTCCCGCTCGCTCCTTCCTCGACGTCTTGCTCCTGCACTCCATTGGGCATCGAGTACATGTCAATGAGGGCCTGAAAAGACAATGATCAAAAGAAATTCAGTCGACCATCGACAAGGTGTCAAATAGTGAATCGGAAAGATACTTGGTAAAACAGAATCATACTTGCTCCAGCTGGCGTGAGTGGTCAAATGGAATCACCCTCCTAGACCCCCGGGGGTTGTCTTTGTTGCTGGTGATTCCCATCAGCCACTTCTCCAAGATGTCCTTGCTGACGTCCTCCGGGTGGATCCGAGTGGAGTCCTCGAGTCCAGAGTACATCCACATTGGATGATCACAAGCCTGAAGCGGTTGGATTTGTCGACCAAGAAAGACCTCCAGCAGGTCCATCCCAGTCATCCCGTCGCGGACGAGTAGGACGACCCGCTCGACCAGCACCTTGACATGTGCCTTCTCTTCTGGGACCACCTTCAGGGAGGAGGGCTTCTCCACTCGAGCCAGAGAAAAGGGAGGAAGTCCAGTCGACTGATCCGGGGTTGGCTGGTCCTTACAGTAAAACCAAGTCGACTGCCACCCCGGACCGAGTCAGGAAGGATCATTGCTGGGAAGGTGCTCTTGTTCCTCATCTGGATCCCCAGGCCCCGCACATCTGGATCACGTGTGTCCTCTCATCACTCGGATTGGCCTTTTTAACCGACTGGGAGCGGCAGGTGAAGATGTGTTTGAAAAGACCCCGGTGCGGTCGACAGCCCAAGAAATTTTCACACATTGACACGAAAGCAGCCAGATAGACTATGGTGTTTGGAGTGAAGTGGTGGAGCTGAGCCCCAAAGAAGTTCAAAAATCCCCAAAAGAAAGGATGGGGAGGCAGAGAAAACCCGCGATCGACGTGGGTGGCGAGGAGAACGCACTCACCCTCCCTTGGCTGTGGCTCGGTCTCATTCCCCGGAGCCACGCCGATTTGTGGGGGATCAGTCCCCCCTCCACCAGGTCGTCGAGGTCATCCTGGCTGATCGTCGAGCGGATCCAGTCACCCTGGATCTAGCCCCGCGGCAGGCCAGATCTCGACGAGGATTCGCCCCGGCTGGTCCGCTTGCCCTTCACCTTCGCGGTCGCCTTCTTCGCGCGCTCCAGCGCCACCGTCTTATCTTTTCCCATGGCGGCGGATCGAGTTCGAGCGAGTGTTCGGCGACGAGAGCAGGAGCAAGCGTGGCAGAGAGGTCGAATGAAGAAGAAAAGAGAATGGGAGCACACGGGGCAGAGACCCGGTACGGTGCCTTTTATAAGGTCGTTCCCCGAGTGACTCACTGGTGGCACGGAGTACGTGGCGAAAAAGGTGGCACGGAGATCGAGGAGACTTGCCTAATCCATCCCGATTACAACGGCCCCATCCGTCTGGCGCGCTTCCCGAAATTCGAATCCCTCGAAATCAGCGGAGAGCAGAGCAACTTGTCAGACTGAAAACATTCTCTACATTATCATTCGGAATTCTACCATGAAAATTCACTCGACAAAAACCAAGAATGGACCAACGCGACTGAAGAAGAAGTTGACGTTGCCTCCTCAGTTCATGGCTCCAGAACAAGTTATACTTGCAGCACGAAGAATGAGTCAGAAGAGTTCCCAACTCCTTCCGCACTCAAAGCCTGATCCATTCGGGGGCTAATGACGAAGCTATGTACCTAGGGTATGGTCATGGATCTGTCCAAGATACGCTCCCCAAGGACATCTCTAAAAGAACCAGAAGCAGTCGAAGAGAGATCATCATCCACTCGACCATGAAGTTATGTTCCACTCGACAGCTTTGAAGACACTCGACCGTGCGAACAACCACTCGACCACCAGAAGATGTGAGGCCACTCACTCTGCAACGGTCAAGATTTAAGTCATAGCTTTAATAATCATTTATAGCACTTTACTCTGGACGTTACCAGTAACGCTCCTCCTTTATGAACATTGAACCCTGTGTAACGGAGGGGAGCTGGGGTCCTGGCGCACTCTATATAAGCCACCCCCCTCCTCTGGGACAAGGATTCGCACCTTTTGTAATTCACACGCATATATCCAGTCGACCGCCTCCGGGCTCCGAGACGTAGGGCTGTTACTTCCTCCGAGAAGGGCCTGAACTTGTAAAAATCGCGTGTACAACTCCTCCATAGCTAGGATCTTGCCTCTACATTCCTACCCCCTCTTCTACTGTCAGGTTTAGAACCACGACAGCGGCGACTTCCAAGACGCCTATATTGGCCCCCACGATGTGCTCTTCTCAGGTTGTGCGCGACGAGCAGCGTCACCCCACTGGTGACCCTGGGCGCCGCCATGGGAAGAGTCCCGTGCCTCATTCACGGGACGTAGAGGGCGAGCTCGCACGCCGAGGCGCTGGCATAAATGGCGCACAGCCGCAAGGCCGTGATAGAGGTCCTTCTAACATGGTTAGAAGTCGGAGCGCGTCACGGTCCACGCAGCTTTCGCTGCCACCCACGCCAGCAGAAGTTCTAGCGCGCACACAGTTGCTCCTCGACTTTCCGCCTGCTGCGAAAAAGCTCGACGAGTGGAGAGCCACCATCCGGAGCCTCGTCGGCGTTGCCAACAAAGATGAGCCACGACCAGCGGGGCCCTCAGGCCGGCACTCCGTCGATCCACCGCATGCCAGTGGTGGAAGGGTCGGAGGTGCTGCAGCCACGGTGCACTCTCCTCCCCCACGCCAGCCACCGTTGGTGTCGGTCCGTCGTGATGACGCTTGTGATAACATTTCCATAGCGACGTCCGACCCACGGACCCACCGCGATCAACGCCAAGTTCTTTGGGAGCGAGCCCATGAAGACGCTCGAACCACCATCGAGCGCCGGCGTGATGCACGCCACTAGTCAGATAGGCG
Organism: Triticum aestivum; assembly: GCF_018294505.1. Classification (NCBI taxonomy): domain Eukaryota; kingdom Viridiplantae; phylum Streptophyta; class Magnoliopsida; order Poales; family Poaceae; genus Triticum; species Triticum aestivum. The sequence continues at coordinate 188,301,038 of NC_057809.1, read as the reverse complement.
GGAGGGGCCCACTATGGACCACCCAGCACCGGGAGGCTCTGGCGGCCTACCCTATGAGGTGGGTTGCTCAACCTTTACCCGTGAGTTGCGGCATTTCTAGTGGCCCTCCCACCGCATGTTGAAGCCCGATGTTGGCGAGAAGTACAACGGCAAGACCCACCCGTCGGAGTTCCTCAGCATCTACACCATGGTGATGCAAGCTGTTGGTGCTCGTGACGACAAGGTGCTTGCCAATTACTTCCCGTTGGCGCTTAAACCCAATGTCATGTCATGGTTGATGCACTTGCCGGCGGATTCCATTTCTTCTTGGCCGGATTTGTGTCATGAGTTCGTTGGCGCCTTCACTGGAGGCCACCAAGCTCATGGCCAGGCAAGAGATTTGCATATTATCCCCCAGAAGGAAGGTGAAAACCTGCGCAAGTACATATAGAGGTTCAGCAGGGTGCAGTACAGCATCCCAGATGTTCATCCCGCCGCCGTGATCAGTGCATTCCATCAGAATGTGCGCAACCACAAGATGCGTGAAGAGCTGGCGATGAACAAGGTCAAAGATGTGGCCAAACTTTACGTTCTGCCCGATAGGTGCGCTTGAGCTGAAGAGGGGAGAAAGTACCCCGGCAAGGACGCCGGTGCGGAAACCGACTCCACAGACGAAGACACAGCCGCCCCGACAAGGAACGGCCGACGCCACAACAGGAAGTGCAACGGCAAGACCGTGCTTGCCTCGAGGAATCCGAGGACACCGACGCTGCCAAAAAGGCCAAGGTAGACGACAACGGCAAGGAAATTGCTGGGTGTGCCGCTTGCCGGGCCTTGGCGGCTGCCAACAAGCGAGGAGGCTCTGACAAGAGTACTGCAAGATCCACCGCACCAAGGGGCATGACCTCCAGAATTGCCGACAAGTTGAGCTGCTTGCCGAGAAGCAAAAAGCTGAGTATGAGAGGCGGGGCAAGGAGAAGGGTCGGGATGGTGCCGAAGGATCCGACAAGAAGCATGGCGGCCAAGTGGGTCGCAGTGGCAAGGATAACCAGCAAGAGAGGCCTTCCCGGGCCACGACAAGAAGCAGGAAGACGATGGTCATGACAAGGACGACGAGTCCGGCGAGCATGAGTTCCAGAAGGCTATGGAGGCCATGTGCGTCGAAGGTTGCGCCTCGCTGCACACCTTTCACCGCCAGCTCAAGCAGTGAGCGCATGAGGTCACATCAACGAAACCATCATTCTATGCCCGAAAGCCACTGAAGTGGTCCAGCACGCCTATCATTTTTAACACCGAGGATCTCCCTGATCGCACAACTGCGGTCGGGTGTTCTCCATTGTTGGTCTCGCCAACGATATGCAACCTCAAGGTGAAAAAAATGCTAGTTGATGGCGGGGCCGGTCTGAACTTGATCTAGCCTATTGTGATCAAAAGGCTGCAGATTCCTGATGGAGACCTCAAAGAGACGGTCACGTTTCAAGGGGTTAACCCAGGAAGGAGTCAGCCGAAGGGCAAGGTCACGCTGCTCGTGACGTTTGGAGGCGAGTTAAACTACAGGATAGAGAAGATTGTTTCGATGTAGCCGAGATCCCCTTGCGCTACAAGGGGATCCTTGGCCGCCGGGCACTAGCTAAGTGATGTCTACTACACAACCTTCTTCTTGTAGACGTTGTTGGGCCTCCAAGTGCAGAGGTTTGTAGGACAGTAGCAAATTTCCCTCAAGTGGATGACCTAAGGTTTATCAATCCGTAGGAGCGTAGGATGAAGATGGTCTCTCTCAAGCAACCCTGCAACCAAATAACAAAGAGTCTCTTGTGTCCCCAACACACCCAATACAATGGTAAATTGTATAGGTGCACTAGTTCGGCGAAGAGATGGTGATACAAGTGGTATATGGATAGTAGATAAAGGTATTTGTAATCTGAAATAATAAAACAACAAGGTAACGAATCATAAAAGTGAGCGGAAACGGTATTGCAATGATAGGAAACAAGGCCTAGGGTTCATACTTTTGCTAGTGTAAGTTCCCTCAACAATACTAACATAATTGGATCATAAAACTATCCCTCAACAAGCAACAAAGAGTCACTCCAAAGTCACTAATAGTGGGGAACGAACGAAGAGATTATGGTAGGGTACAAAACCACCTCAAAGTTATTCTTTCCAATCAATCCGTTGGGCTATTCCTATAAGTGTCACAAACAGCCCTAGAGTTCTGTCACATCCCTAGTTCTGGTATGACCTAGACTAGCTAGTCATTTGTGCATCATGTTTAAATTCCATTTAAATTTGAAATGGGGATTTGTGAAACCCTCAGAACTCATTTCTGGAAATGACCCAGATAAAAATTGCTCCAAAAAGGTCCAAGAAAATGTTCATGTTGCTCTCTGAAAATATTGTTCAGAGGTAAAATTCAAACAAATATTTTCAGGAGCTCATAAATATTTATTTTGGCCATTTGGAATTAATCAAGTATTTATTTGCGTTGGATAAATATTTTTATATATACAAAATATTGTCCAATATTTTTGAATTTTTGTGAGGGGCTTTGGAGTGGTCAAACTAGTCCCTACTAAAATTTACAGAAAAAAATAAGTTGATTTAGTATTTTACTAAATCAGAACAAATGCCAGAAAAATAGAAAAAGAAAACAGGAAAAGGAAAGGCTTACCTGGCGCTCACCTGGCAGCCCTTCTGGCCGGCCCAGCCCACCAGGGGCAGGGAGGTCTTCTTCCTCCCGCCAGTCGGATGCACGGCGCGTGCCCGACGCGCGCCTCCCTGCTTGCTCCCGCGACCCCTGGAGACGCCACGCAGACCCCCTCGACTCTCTCTCACTCTCCCTTCGCTCTCTGCTCTCTCCCCTGGCCTCTAGCCCCTCTCCCGAGCAGACCCGAACCCGCTAGTCGCCACCAACACCGTTCACCGTAGCCACCGTGCCCCTCTGGGCCTATCATCTTGCCCCAGAGCTCCGCCTCGCCGCCTGCTACGTCCTCAACAAGCCAGGCGACCCGAGAAGCTCTACATCAACACCATCTCCATCTTCTTCATCGTCGGCCATTGAAGCTCGCGGGCGTGGATTCGCGAGCTCCAGACCCTCCCCGGCCTCGGCGTTGACTCTGCTGGATTCACCATGAGCCCCTGTTTCTTTCCCCTCTCTCCTCGTGCTCGTCTGCGCCTTCTAGCCACCCTGGCCATCGGAGCCGATTGCTCCTCGCCGCCGGCCATGTCACCATCGCGGCTACGGCCGTGCAAGCATGCGTCCAAGCTTACCACTGAGCTCACCGCACCCCCACGAGTCCAACGCGCCTAACCGCGGCTCCTGCCATGCCCTGCACCGTCGACTCGTTCGACGCCCGAACGCCGGCCGCCGCACTTGTCATCACCGCCGTCGTTCTGGGCCATCTCCGGCGAAGCTGAGGGCACCACTGGATGCGCGCAAGTGCCAGCAACCCGTAGCCACAAACCGCTCGTCGAACGGTGGCCTGTAAAGCAAACCCGACGCAGGCACCGCCGCGGCCTGTCGTCGCCGGCGGTTAAACGCCGGTGGCTGACGTGGCACCATTAGTTAGGTGCTAATCATGTTTAGTTATTGCCTGTGTCAATGACATGTGGGTCCTCGAGCATAGTTAGGTTAGTCTAATTTTCTGTTAAGATTAGTACTAATACGTGTGGGACCCACGTGTCAGCTTTGACTTTGGTCAAGTCAACATGGACCGGTCCCACCTGTCATCCACCTAACCAGTCTGAGACACTGACGTATGGGTCCCACAGGTCAGGTTTGACCTGGCCGACCCAGTTGACCTGCTAACATCACAGCTATGTCATGCTGACGTAGTAAATCATTTTCTGAATTTTATATAATTAGAAAATTCCAGAAAATGTCTAAAACTTCTAAAAATCATAGAAATTCAACCGTAGCTCAGAATGAAATAAATTATATATGAAAAATTATTAGAAAAATGCAAGGAATCCATTTATGCCAGTTACATGCATGAAAATCCAACTTATACATGCTGTATAAGTGAAAACATAATATGGGCATTTTAAATGCTTCATTTTGAATTGCATTTGAATCTTTCATTCAAATGGGCTTCAACCAACTTGGTAGCATCTTGCATTAGCCCAAACACTAGCATTGGCACATGTCATGTTCATGCATCATTTTGTTGCATTTGTTTGTGTGTTGATCGCCGACACCGTTTCTTCTTGATAGGTTCCACTTCGGAAGGTGTTCCCGAGTACCTGTTAGAGGAGTCGTACCCCTTCGTCGTTCTATCAGGAATGCAAACCCCCTTGATCATCTCGATAAATCCCACTCTCTCGCTCCTGCTCCTTTACTGAATTAGGACAACAACGATTCAAACTGCTACTTTCTGCTGCGGTAGCTGAACCCATTCCTCTGCATGACCTGTCATTGCCATAGTAAATAGTTGAAACCCACTAGCATGAGTAGGAGTTGCTTGAGCCTTGATGTGCCTACTCATCCATGCTTGTTTTCCTTATGCTAGCTATGCTTAGAGTTGTGTCAGGGCTGATTCATCGGGAATGAATCGGAGTGGTGAACATGTCCTACAAGTAAAGGCTAAGTGTGTGAACACGTTTTGGTAAAGGTAGCGATGAGAGGCCATGTAGGAATACATGGTGGGTTGTCTCATTGGAACCATCCTTAAGCACTGAGTTCTGTGTATGTTATCCAAGTCCAGTTACTACCACACATTGGGTTCCGGTGATCCGGCCCCTCTCGGCTTATTAATCCACTTGATCTCTGTCCAGGAGTTGCAACTAGTTTCTGGCGTTTGTAGGTAGTGCTACTTGTCTACCAGGTGGTGTCCGACAGGACGGGCTTGGGACAGACTAGGCATCATGGCACGGTGTACCAAGTGGCACCCGGATGGTGGGCTTGGGAACCCTGCACACATCGTTTGGGGCTGTGAGCGACACCCCGGCTGGATCTCCTTGCGGATGGAACCCGAATATGCGATAAACCTGGACGAGAGACTTGTGTGGTTAGTCAAGTCGTGGCCGACACCCTCGCCCAGCTTCTGCTTGAAGGTTGCCGAGGTACATGACATGTACAGGGCTATAAGTGGTGAGAGCGTGTGTGAAGAAGTACACCCCTGCAGGGTCAACATTATCTATTCGAATAGCCGTTTTCCTCGGATATGGAAACTTGGAGGACTTATGTAGTACATAGACAACATGAAGTGGATACTCTAAAATCCGCAAGATAAGCGTGAGTGCTATGGACGGCCTTCTCGTAGGGAGATGGGACCGGATCCATAGTGGAGTATTGATATGGTGAATATGTGGACTCATGTGCGTCTTCTCACCTCAAAGAAGTTTCTGATACTCGTAGTATAGGTTAGCCACTGAGTCAAAGCTGGCTTGCTGCTGTTAAAACTCCACCACCCCCCTTTGTTCATAATGTTGCATGTGTAGATAGTTCTGATGTAAGACTTGCTGAGTACCTTTGTACTCACGTTTGCTTATTTATGTTTTGCAGTTGGTTACACTAGTGACTTCGACGAGTAGCTTGTATCCCAGCTACGATCTTGTACCCTTGGGAGGGTCGTGTTTAGTCAGGCTTCTTAGTCTTTTCCTTTTGTAGTTGTCTGTACTCAGACATGTAATGCTTCCGTTGCTTGTATGCTCTGAATGATGGGTCATGAGACCCCTGTTTGTATTGAATGCTATGTGGCTCTTCTGGGCCTTTATCTATATGAGTTTGAGTTATGTTGTGATGCCATGTTGTACAGCACATACTTGCATGTTATGCGTACGTGTAACGTGTATTGCTATGTGTGGGATCCGACAACCTAGTTGTTTATCCCTGGTAGCCTCTCTTATGGGGAAATGTAGTCTTGTGCTTCCATGAGCCATAGTAGTCCGCTACAGCCCGGTTCACCGGAGTCCTGCTAGCCCAGCACTACTGCTCCGGAACACTTGACTGGCCGGCATGTGATTCACTTCGTTCCTGTGTCTGTCCCTTCGGGGAAATGTCACGCGGTGACATCCGGAGTCCTGCCTAGCCTGCTACAGCCCGGGTTCCCGGAGTCCTGTTAGCCCAGTGCTACAGCCCGGATTCATACGCTGTTGACCGACATGCTCGAGGTTGATTCATGTATGCCTGTCCCTGTAAGTTAGTGCCACTTTGGGTTCACGACTAGTCATGTCGGCCCGGGTTCTCTGTCATATGGATGCTAGCGACACTATCATATACGTGAGCCAAAAGGCGCAAACGGTCCCGGGCCAGGTAAGGTGGCACCCGTGGGAATACCGTGCGTGAGGCCGCAAAGTGATATGAAGTGTTACATGCTAGATCTATGTGACTTAGGATCGGGGTCCCGACAGCGTTCGTATCAGAGCCTGACTGACTGTAGGATTACCAAGCCAAACTGGTCGAAGTTGAGTCTAGAAATGCTTTAGTTATATAAGGGAATTGATTGTGGAAGGGAACGTAAGGCTCTTTTTACTCCTTTACCTCATGTCATTCTTTCTGAGTCAGCCTCTTCTTTTCTACGAGGGTTAAGGCCTAGGCTTCTCCTCTATCTCTCAGGATGACGTGCTACTAAACCGTAAAGTCTTAGGATTGTTGGGTTGTGTCTCCGTACAGTTCTACTACTTCTGTGTGTCCTCAGTTGACCCAGAACCTTGATATTATGATGCTGATTGATTATGCTATTCCTTTGATGAATGTCTCAAAATCCTTTTGAGCATTTACAGCCGTTATGCTGCCGAAATTGTCCAGGATTTCAAGAGTTTCCAATGCTTTTGCATTACATTCCGCATCCTTATGTCGATGCTAATTCCATCCTTGTTTCCTTGGTTTCTGTGCCAGGATGTCGTCTGCTAACCGAGGTTCAGTTGCTCATAGCAAGAACCACGGAGATGGTAGGGATGAGGATCCTCCTGACCAGCCTTTGATGGCAGAGTTCTTGTTAGCATCCGAGAGGAACAAGCGTGAGACTAACCGCTTGCTGGCACAGATTGAGCAGAACACCGCACATCAGCGTAAGAAGTTGGTTTCCATCACCGACTTCATTGGTCTGAAACCACCCACCTTCCATCATTCCATTGAGCCACTCGATGCAGATGACTGGCTCCGGAGCATCACTCACAAGTTGCATTTCTGCGAACGTAGCTGAAGGTGACAAGGTCACCTATGCTACCTATCACCTGGAAGGTCCTGCTAGTATTTGGTGGCAGAGCTATGAGGCTATGCTACCAGCTGGTCAGATTCCTACCTGGAAGGATTTCACCGAGGCTTTTCGGGAGCACCACATTCCTCAGGCTCTCATTGACCGCAAGAGGGAAGAGTTCTGTAGTTTTACCCAGGGTAAGCTGCCTGTTGATGCTTACAGTAGAGAGTTTGGAAACCTCGCCCGCTATGCTACAGAAGAAGTGTCCACGGATGCTAAGAAGCAGGCTAGGTTCCGGAAGGGTCTCAACCCTAAGTTGCGTCGTGATCTCCACCTGCATCATTGTGATACTTTCCAGGCTCTTGTGAACAAGGCCATTAATGCAGAGACAGCTCAGCTCACTTACGAGGAGTCTCGTAAGCACAACCGTGATCTGGGTTCTTCCTCCCGCTCTGGCTCTCAGAAGCGACGGATTTGGATTCCGAACTCAGCTCTTCCACCTGGATATGCACCGAGGCCATCCGATGTGGCGCCTCACCCAGCTCAGCAACGTGCTCCACCCAGGCCTATTAGTGGACCACTTGCCAATGTAGGTCCACGTCCTACCTCAGGAACTTGCTTCACCTGCGGAGAACCAGGACACTATGCACGTGACTGCCCTCAGTCCAGTTATACTCCACCCCAGTCTGAGAGGTCTGTTGGCCGTGAAAAGCCATCAGGCGAGATGATCAGTACCAAGCCAGCCTCCATTGAATGAGCATGTGTGCACCATGTCTCAGCTACAGAAGCTCAAGATGATCCCGACGTCGTACTGGGTACGCTTCTTGTCAATTGTCACCCAGCTTCAGTTCTGTTCGATACTGGAGCATCCCACTCCTTCATATCCGAAGGTTATGCTCGGTTGCACGACATGTCATTTTGTGATATGCCAACTCCACTAATAATCCAGACTCCTGGTTCCAAATGGCAAACCTCCAAGGTAAGCCATGGTAATGAAATCCTTGTTGACAGACTGGTATTCCTTGCTTCTTTGATATCTCTCAAGTCTTCAGATATTAACATCATCTTGGGTATGGACTGGATGACAGCTCATCATGCCAAGATCGATTGTTACACCAGATCTGTTCAACTTACACATCCATCTGGCAAAATAGTCACTGTCTCCACTAGAGTTGCAAGGCGTCAACTCTATTCTCTTAATGCCAGCCCTCTTCCAGACCTTGAAGATATTCCGGTAGTCCGTGACTTCCCGGATGTTTTTCCAGAAGAACTGCCAGGTGTCCCACCTGACAGAGATGTAGAGTTTGTCATAGAACTTATCCCAGGAACTGTTCCAATCTCTAGGAGACCATACAAGATGGCACCTTTGGAGTTAGCCGAGCTTAAGAAACAGCTTGATGAGTCCTTGCAAAAGGGTTTCATCCGTCCCAGTTCTTCTCCTTGGGCTTGTCCTGTCCTCTTCGTCAAGAAGAAGGATGGTACGGATCGGATGGTTGTAGATTATCGCCCTGTTAACGTGGTCACGATAAAGAACAAGTATCCACTCCCCAGGATCAACGACCTATATGATCAGCTCGCTAGATCCTCAGTCTTTTCCAAGATGGATTTGAGGTTAGGCTACCACCAAATCAAAATCAGAAATGGGGACATCCCCAAAACGGCCTTTGTCACTCGTTATGGTCAATACGAGTACACCGTGATGTCTTTCGGCCTAACCAATGCTCCAGCTACTTTCTCCCGCTTGATGAACTCGATCTTTATGGAGTACTTAGATAAGTTCGTCGTGGTTTATCTCGATGATATTCTTATTTACTCGAAGAACGAGGTAGAGCATGCCGAACATCTTAGGCTTGTGTTAGAAAAACTCAGAGAGCACCGCCTTTATGCCAAGTTCTCCAAGTGTGAATTTTGGTTGCCAGAAGTGACCTATCTGGGCCATGTGATCTCTGGTAAGGGCATTGTTTTCAATCCCGAGAGAGTCAAAGCCGTTCTCGATTGGACTCCACCCGAAACGGTCAAACAAGTTAGGAGTTTCCTTGGTCTAGCTAGTTATTGTCGCCGCTTCGTTGAAAACTTCTCCAAAGTGGCCAAACCCCTCATGGAGCTTCTCAAGAAAGATAAAAGGTTTGAGTGGACCCCACAGTGTCAGCATAATTTTCAGGAACTGAAAAGATGCCTAACTTCTGCGCCCATACTCGTGCCACCAGATTTCACTAAAGACTTTGTTATCTATTGCGACGCTTCACGTCAAGGACTAGGTTGCATTCTTATGCAGGATCGTCATGTGATTGCCTATGCATCTCGACAGTTGCATCCACATGAGGAAAATTATCCTACACATGATCTAGAGCTTGCAGCCGTAGTCTATGCACTTAAGACTTGGCGACATTACCTTCTTGGTAACCGTTGCGAAATCTACACTGACCATCAGAGTCTCAAGTATATCTTCACCCAACCGGATCTGAATCTCAGACAGAGACGTTGGTTGGAGTTGATCTCGGATTACGACTTAGGAATCACCTACACCCCAGGCAAAGCCAATGTCATGGCTGATGCTTTAAGTCGTAAATCCTATTGCAACAACCTCATGTTGCAACAATGTCAACCACCCCTCCATGAGGAATTCTGTAAGCTTAACCTTCACATAGCTCCTCATGGTTCCCTTTCTACCTTGGTGGCGAAACCTACCCTTACGGATCAGATCATAGAGGCTCAGAAGCATGATACGGGAATCTCCCGGATCAAGAAGAATATTTCCAAGGGAGTTGCTGGCTGTTTCTCTATGGATGAACGAGGTGTTGTTTACTTTGGAAACCGTTTGGTGGTTCCCAAATGTCAACAGATGCAGCAACTGATCCTTAAGGAGGCCCATGAATCTCCTCTCACGATTCATCCCGGTAGTACAAAGATGTATCAGGACCTACGCCAGAGGTTCTGGTGGACTAGGATGAAGAGAGAAATCGCTCAGTATATTGCCAACTGTGACGTTTGTCGTCGCGTTAAGGCAGAGCATCAAAGACCTGCTGGCACCCTTCAACCTTTAGCTATTCCCGAGTGGAAATGGGACAAAGTTGGTATGGACTTCATCACCGGCTTTCCCAGGACCAAGAAAGGAAATAATGCTATCTTCGTAGTCATTGATCGTCTCTCCAAAGTGGCTCACTTCCTACCTGTTCGAGAGAGTATCACTGCTAGTCAGCTCGCTGACTTATATATCTCCCGAATAGTGTCACTCCATGGTGTCCCACTAGAGATCAATTCAGACCGTGGCAGTCTTTTCACCTCTCATTTCTGGGAAAGTTTCCAGAATGCCATGGGAACTCATCTTTCTTTCAGTACCGCTTTCCACCCTCAGTCAAGTGGTCAGGTGGAAAGGGTCAACCAAATTCTCGAAGACATGCTTAGAGCTTGCGTTATCTCATTCGGTATGGATTGGGAGAAATGTCTTCCCTTTGCCGAGTTTGCTTATAACAATAGCTACCAATCCAGTCTTAAGAAAGCACCCTTCGAGATTCTGTATGGACGAAGATGTCGAACACCTTTGAACTGGTCAGAAACCGGTGAAAGACAATTCTTTGGACCGGATATGATCCAGGAGGCAGAAGAGCAAGTTCACATCATTCATGAGAATTTGAAAACAGCCCAATCTCGTCAAAAGAGCCAGTATGACCGTCGTCATAAGGAAGTGTCTTATGAAGTTGGCGACAAGGCTTACCTTTGGGTTACTCCTTTGAAGGGTACCCATTGTTTCGGTATCAAGGGCAAGTTGGCTCCTCGTTACATTGGTCCTTTTCGCATTCTCGCTAAACGAGGAGAGGTTGCCTACCAGTTGGAACTACCCCCACATCTTTCTCGACATCATGGTGTCTTCCACATCTCTCAACTCAGGCATTGCTTCTCGGATCCCATCCGCGGAGTGGACCACGAAACGCTTGATCTCCAAGATAACCTCACTTATCGAGAGTACCCCGTTCACATTCTGGATCAAGCAGAGCGTGTCACTCGATATCATAACATCAAGTTTCTCAAGGTTCAGTGGTCTCATCATTCCGAGAGACAAGCTACCTGGGAGCAAGAAGATCGTCTTCGACTTGAGTACCCCGCTTTCTTTCCGCCAACTCCTGAATCTCAGGATGAGATTCTTCCGAGTGGGGGTGAGTTGTCACATCCCTAGTTCTGGTATGACCTAGACTAGCTAGTCATTTGTGCATCATGTTTAAATTCCATTTAAATTCGAAATGGGGATTTTTCAAACCCTCAGAACTCATTTCTAGAAATGACCCAGATAAAAATTGCTCCAAAAAGGTCCAAGAAAATGTTCATGTTGCTCTGTGAAAATATTGGTCAGAGGTAAAATTCAAACAAATATTTTCAGGAGCTCATAAATATTTATTTTGGCCATTTGGAATTAATCCAGTATTTATTTGCGTTGGATAAATATTTTTATATATACAAAATATTGTCCAATATTTCTGAATTTTGGTGAGGGGCTTTGGAGTGGTCAAACTAGTCCCTACTAAAATTTACAGTATAAAATAAGTTGATTTAGTATTTTACTAAATCGGAACAAATGCCAGAAAAATAGAAAAAGAAAACAGGAAAAAGAAAAGGCTTACCTGGCGCTCACCTGGCAGCCCATCTGGTCGGCCCAGCCCACCAGGGGCAGGGAGGTCTTCTTCCTCCCGCCAGTCGGATGCACGGCGCGTGCTCGACGCGCGCACGGCTGCCGCACGCCACCTCCTGCCTCCCTGCTAGCTCCCGCGACCCCTGGAGACGCCACGGAGACCCCCTCGACTCTCTCTCACTCTCCCTTCCCTCTCTGCTCTCTCCCTTGGCCTCTAGCCCCTCTCCCGAGCAGACCCGAACCCGCTCGTTGCCACCAACGCCGTTCACCGTAGCCACCATGCCCCTCTGGGCCTATCATCTTGCCCCAGAGCTCCGCCTCGCCGCCTGCTACGTCCTCAACGAGCCAGGCGACCCGGGAAGCTCTGCATCAACGCCATCTCCATCTTCTTCATCGTCGGCCACTGAAGCTCGCCGGCGTGGATTCGCGAGCTCCAAACCCTCCCCGGCCTTGCCGTTGACTCTACTGGATTTGCCGTGAGCCCCTGTTTCTTTCCCCTCTCTTCCCGTGCTTGTCCGCGCCTTCTAGCCACCCTGGCCATCGGAGCCGATTGCTCCTCGCCGCCAGCCATGTCGCCACCACGGCTACGGCCATGCAAGCACGCGTCCAAGCTTACCACTGAGCTCACTGCACCCCCACCAGTCCAACGCGCCTAACCGCGGCTCCTGCCATGCCCTGCACCATCGACTCATTCGACGCCCGAACACCGGCCGCCGCACTTGTCATCACCGCCATCGTTCTGGGCCATCTCCGGCGAAGCTGAGGGCACCACTGGATGCGCGCAAGCTCCAGCAACCCGTAGCCACAAACCGCTCGTTGAACGGTGGCCTGTAGAGCAAACCCGACGCGGGCACCGCCGCGGCCTGTCGTCGCCGGCGGTTAAACGCCGGTGGCTGACGTGGCACCATTAGTTAGGTGCTAATCATGTTTAGTTATTTCCTGTGTCAATGACATGTGGGTCCCCGAGCATAGTTAGGTTAGTCTAATTTTCTGTTAAGATTAGTACTAATACGTGTGGGCCCCACGTGTCAGCTTTGACTTTGGTCAAGTCAACGTGGACCGGTCCCAACTATCATCCACCTAACTAGTCTGAGACACTGACGTATGGGTCCCACGGGTCAGGTTTGACCTGGTCGACCCAGTTGACCTGCGGACATCACAGTTATGTCATGCTGACGCATTAAATCAATTTCTGGAGTTTAAATAATTTGAAAATTCCAGAAAATGTCTAAAACTTCTAAAAATCATAGAAATTCAACCGTAGCTCAGAATGAAATAAATTATATATGAAAAATTATCATAAAAATGCAAGGAATCCATTTATGCCAGTTACATGCATGAAAAACCAACTTATACATGCTGTATAAGTGAAAACATAATATGGGCATTTTAAATGCTTCATTTTGAATTGCATTTGAATCTTTCATTCAAATGGGCTTCAACCAACTTGGTAGCATCTTGCATTATCCCAAACACTAGCATTTGCACATGTCATGTTCATGCATCATTTTGGTGCATTTGTTTGTGTGTTGATCGCCGGCACCGTTTCTTCTCAATAGGTTCCACTCCGGAAGGTGTTCCTGAGTACCTGTCAGAGGAGCCGTACCCCTTCGTCGTTCTATCAGGCAAGCAAACCCCCTTGAGCATCTCGATAAATCCCACTCTCTCGCTCCTGCTCCTTTACTACATTAGGACAACAACGATTCAAACTACTACTTTCTGTTGCGGTAGCTGAACCCATTCCTCTGCATGACCTGTCATTGCCACAGTAAATACTTGAAACCCACTAGCATGAGTAGGAGTTGCTTGAGCCTTGATGTGCCTACTCATCCATGCTTGTTTTCCTTATGCCAGCTATGCTTAGAGTTGTGTCAGGTCTGATTCGTCGGGAATGAATCGGAGTGGTGAACATGTCCTACCGGTAAAGGCTAAGTGTGTGAACACGTTTTGGTAAAGGTAGCGATGAGAGGCCATGTAGGAGTACATGGTGGGTTGTCTCATTGGAACCGTCCCTAAGCACTGAGTTCTGTGTATGTTATCCAAGTCCAGTTACTACCACACATTGGGTTCCGGTTATCCGGCCCCTCTCGGCTTATTAATCCACTTGATCTCTGTCCAGGAGTTGCAACTAGTTTCTGGCGTTTGTAGGTAGTGCTACTTGTCTACCAGGTGGTGTCCGACGGGACGGGCTTGGGACAGACTAGGCACCGTGGCACGGTGTACCAAGTGGCACCCGGATGGTGGGCTTGGGAACCCTGCACACATCGTTTGGGGCCGTGAGCGACACCCCGGCCGGATCTCCTTGCGGATGGAACCCGAATAGGCGATAAACCTGGACGAGAGACTTGTGTGGTTAGTCTGGTCGTGGCCGACACCCTCGCCCGGCTTCCGCTTGAAGGTTGCCGAGGTACATGACGTGTACAGGGCTATAAGTGGCGAGAGCGTGTGTGAAGAAGTACACCCCTGCAGGGTCAACATTATCTATTCGAATAGCCGTTTTCCTCGGATATGGAAACTTGGAGGACTTATGTAGTACATAGACAACTTGAAGTGGATACTCTAAAATCCGCAAGATAAGCGTGAGTGCTATGGATGGCCTTCTCGTAGGGAGACGGGAACGGATCCATAGTGGAGTATTGATATGGTGAATATGTGGACTCGTGTGCGTCTTCTCACCTCAAAGAAGTTTCTGATACTCGTAGTATAGGTTAGCCACTGAGTCAAAGCTGGCTTGCTGCTGTTAAAACTCCACCACCCCCCTTGTTGATAATGTTGCATATGTAGATAGTTCTGATGTAAGACTTGCTGAGTACCTTCGTACTCACGTTTGCTTATTTATGTTTTGCAGTTGGTTACACTAGTGACTTCGACGAGTAGCTTGTATCCCAGCTACGATCTTGTACCCTTGGGAGGGTCGTGTTTAGTCAGGCTTCTTAGTCTTTTCCTTTTGTAGTTGTTGTACTCAGACATGTAATGCTTCCGTTGCTTGTATGCTCTGAATGATGGGTCATGAGACCCCTGTTTGTATTGAATGCTATGTGGCTCTTCTGGGCCTTTATCTATATGAGTTTGAGTTATGTTGTGATGCCATGTTGTACAGCTCATACTTGCATGTTATGCGTATGTGTAACGTGTATTGCTATGTGTGGGATCCGACAACCTAGTTGTTTACCTCTGGTAGCCTCTCTTACGGGGAAATGTAGTCTTGTGCTTCCATGAGTCATAGTAGTCCGCTACAGCCCGGTTCACCGGAGTCCTGCTAGCCCAGCACTACTGCTCCGGAACACTTGACTGGCCGGCATGTGATTCACTTCGTTCCTGTGTCTGTTCCTTCGGGGAAATGTCACGCGGTGACATCCGGAGTCCTGCCTAGCCTACTACAGCCCGGGTTCCTGGAGTCCTGTTAGCCCAGTGCTACAGCCCAGATTCATACGCTGTTGACCGACATGCTCGAGGTTGATTCATGTATGCATGTCCCTGTAAGTTTGTGCCACTTTGGGTTCACGACTAGTCATGTCGGCCCGGGTTCTCTGTCATATGGACGCTAGCGACACTATCATATACGTGAGCCAAAAGGCGCAAACGGTCCCAGTCCGGTCAGGTGGCACCCGTGGGAATACCGTGCGTGAGGCCGCAAAGTGATATGAAGTGTTACATGCTAGATCTGTGTGACTTAGGATCGGGGTCCCGACAAGTTCGTACTAGAATAACACCTTAAGACACAAATCAACCAAACCCTAATGTCACCTAGATACTCCAATGTCACCTCAAGTATCCGTGGGTATGATTATACGATATGCATCACACAATCTCCGATTCGTCTATTCAACCAACACAAAGGACCTCAAAGAGTGCCCCAAAGAAGAATCACGACGAAAACGTGTGCCAACCCCTATGCATAGGTTCATGGGCGGAACCCACAAGTTGATCACCAAAACATACATCAAGTGAATCACGTGGTATCCTGTTGTCACCACAGATACGCACGGCAAGACATACATCAAGATCGTGCCAAATCAAGAACACGAGAAAGAGAGAGAGATCAAACACATAGCTACTGGTACATACCCTCAGCCCCGAGGGATACTCCCTCCTCATCATGGAGAGCACCGGGATGATGAAGATGGCCACCGGAGAAGGATTGCCCCCTCCGGCAGGGTGCCGGAACGGGTCTAGATTGGTTTTTGGTGGCTACGGAGGCTTCTGGCGGCGGAAATCCCGATCTATTGTGCGTTCTAGAAGTTTTAGGATATGACGATATATATGGGTGCAGGAAGTACATCGGAGGAGCCACAGGGGCCCCACGAGGCAGGGGGGCGCACCCCCCACCCTCATGAGCACCTCCTGTATCTCCTGACGTGGAGTCCAAGTCTATCTGGTGGCTTTCGTTCCAAAAATAACTTCTCCAGTTGATTTCATTCCGTTTCGACTCCGTTTGATATTCCTTTTCTTCGAAACACTAAAATAGGCATAAAACAGCAAATCTAGGCTGGGCCTCCGGTTAATAGGTTAGTCCAAAAATAAAATAAAAGTGGATAATAAAGCCCAATATTTCCCAAAACAGTAGATAATATAGCATGGAGCAATCAAATATTATAGATACGTTGGAGACGTATCAAGCATCCCCAAGCTTAATTCCTGCTCGTCCTCGAGTAGGTAAATGATAAAAAGATAATTTTTGATGTGGAATTCTAGTTGGCATAATTTTAATGTAATTCTTCTTACTTGTGATATGAATATTCAGATCCGAAAGATTCAAGACAAAAGTTCATATTGACATAAAAATAATAATACTTCAAGCATACTAATAAAGCAATTATGTCTTCTCAAAATATCATGGCCAAAGAAAGCTATCCCTACAAAATCATATAGTCTGGCTATGCTCTATCTTCACCACACAAAATATTTAAATCATGCACAACCCCGATGACAAGCCAAGCAATTGTTTCATACTTTTGATGTTCTCAAACTTTTTCAATCTTCACGCAATACATGAGCGTGAGCCATGGACATAGGACTATAGGTGGAATAGAATGGTGGTTGTGGAGAAGACAAAAAGAGAGAAGATAGTCTTACATCAACTAGGCGTATCAACGGGCTATGGAGATGCCCATCAATAGATATCAATGTGAGTGAGTAAGGATTGTCATGCAACAGATGCACTAGAGCTATAAATGTATGAAAGCTCAACAAAAGAAACTAGTGGGTGTGCATCCAACTTGCTTGCTCATGAATACCTAGGGCATTTTGAGGAAGCCCATCATTGGAATATACAAGCCAAGTTCTATAATGAAAAATTCCCACTAGTATATGAAAGTGACAACATATGAGACTCTCTATATGAAGAACATGGTGCTACTTTGAAGCACAATATACAAGACTCGCTATATCATGGTGCTACTTTGAAGCACAAGTGTGGAAAAAAAGATAGTAGCATTGCCCCTTTTATTTTCTTTTTCTTTTTTTGGGCCCTCTCCCTTTTTATGGCCTTTCTCTTTTTTTGGTCCTTCTCTTTTTTTATGGCCTTTCTCATTTCTCTTTTTTGGGAACAATGCTCTATTGAATGATGGTCATCACACTTCTATTTATCTACAACTCAAGGATTACAACTCGATACTTAGAACAAGATATGGCTCTATATGAATGCCTCCGGCGGTGTAACGGGATGTGCAATGATGCATGAGTGACATGTATGAAAGAATTATGAACGGTGGCTTTGCCACAAATACGATGTCAACTACATGATCATGCAAAGCAATATGACAATAATGAAGTGTGTCATAATAAACGGAACGGTGGAAAGTTGCATGGCAATATATCTCGGAATGGCTATGGAAATGCCATAATAGGTAGGTGTGGTGGCTGTTTTGAGGAAGGTATATGTTGGGTTTATGGTACCGGCGAAAGTTGCGCGGTACTAGAGAGGCCAGCAATGGTGGAAGGGTGAGAGTGCGTATAATCCATGGACTCAACATTATTCATAAAGAACTCGCATACTTATTGCAAAAATCTATTAGCTATCGAAAAAAAGTACTACGCGCATGCTCCTAGGGGGATAGATTGGTAGGAAAAGACCATCGCTCGTCCCCGACCGCCACTCATAAGGAGGACAATCAATAAATAAATCATGCTCTGACTTCATCACATAACGGTTCACCATACGTGCATGCTATGGGAATCACAAACTTCAACACAAGTATTTCTCAAATTCACAACTACTCAACTAGCATGACTCTAATATTACCATCCTCATATCTCAAAACAATCATCAAGTATCAAACTTCTCTTAGTATTCAACACACTCATAAGAGAATTTTATTATTCTTGAATACCTAGCATATTAGGATTTTCAGAAAATTACCATGCTATTTAAGACTCTCAAAATGATATAAGTGAAGTATGAGAGTTCTTCTATTTCTATAATACAAATCTACCACTGTGCTCTAAAAGATATAAGTGAAGTACTAGAGCAAACAACAAACTACTCCGAAAGATATAAGTGAAGATCAATGAGTAGTCGAATAATTATGCAACTATGTGAAGACTCTCTAATTTCAGATCTTGGTATTCTATTTAAACAGCAAGCAAAGCAAAATAAAATGACATTCTAAGAATAGCAAACATCATGTGAAGAAGCAAAAACTTAGGATCAACCGAAACTAACCGATAGTTGTTGAAGAAGAAAGGTGGGATGCCAACCGGGGCATCCCCAAGCTTAGATGCTTGAGAATTCTTTAAATATTATCTTGGGGTGCCTTGGGCATCCCCAAGCTTGAGCTTTTGTGTCTCCTTAATTCCTCCCATATCACGGTCTCCCTAAATCTCAGAAGCTTCATCCACACAAAACTCAACAAGGACTCGTGAGATAAGTTAGTATAAACCATGCCAAAACCTTATCATACTCTACTGTAGCAAATCACTAAAATTATTATTCAACATTGCATACTAAATGCCTCTGCATATTTAATAGTCCTATCCTCAAATAGAATCATTAAAGAAGCAAACATATGCAAACAATGCAAGCATAACAGCAATCTGCCTAAACAGGATAGTCTGTAAAGAATGCAGCAACATCCATACTTCCCTAAATCCAACAATTATGAAAGAAAATTCCCACTGTAGTAAATTTATCAGATCTTAATATGCAAAAGGTTTCAAAATTTTATCACATTCTGAATTTTCTAGGGAATTATTGCAACAGCGGTAAAATTTATGTTTTCAAACAGCAACATGTATACTTGTAACATAGGCATAGTAAAGGCTATCAATGCCACTTTTATTGAAATAAAAGGTGCAAAACATTGTTATAAATAACAGAAAGCAAATCCTAACAAAATAAATTGACGCTCCAAGCAAAACACATATCATGTGGCGAATAAAAATATAGCTCCAAGTAAAGTTACCGATGAACGAAGACGAAAGAGGGGATGCCTTCCGGGGCATCCCCAAGCTTAGGCTCTTGGCTATCCTTGAATATTACCTTGGGGTGCCTTGGGCATCCCCAAGCTTAGGCTCTTGCCACTCCTTATTCCATAGTCCATCGAATCCTTACCCAAAACTTGAAAACTTCACAACACAAAACTTAACAGAAAACTTGTAAGCTCCGTTAGTATAAGAAACTAAATCACCACTTCAAGGTACTGTAATGAACTCATTCTTTATTTATATTGGTGTTAAACATACTGTATTCCAACTTCTCTATGGTTTATAAACTATTTTACTAGCCATAGATTAATCAAAATAAGTAAACAACACATGAAAATCAGAATCTGTCAAAAACAGAACAGTCTATAGTAATCTGGATCAAACGTATACTTCTGGAACTCATAAAATTCTCAAATAAATTTCTGGACCCGAGGAATTTATCTATTAATCATCTGCAAAAATAATTAACTAAATATCACTCTCCAAATAAAAATGGCAGAAATTCTCGTGAGCGCTAAAGTTTCTGTTTTTGACAGCATGATCAACAAGACTTTCCCAAAGTCTTCCCAAAGGTTCTACTTGGCACAAACACTAATTAAACACATAAACCACATCTAAACAGAGGCTAGATGAATTATTTATTACTAAACAATAACAAAAGGCAAGGAACAAAAATAAAGTTGGGTTGCCTCCCAACAAGCGCTATTGTTTAATGCCCCTAACTAGGCATGATGATTTCAACGATGCTCACATAAAAGATAATAATTGAAACATAAAGAGAGCATCTTGAAGAATATGACTAGCACATTTAAGTCTAACATACTTCCTATGCATAGGGATTTTTTGAGCAAATAACTTATGGGAACAAGAATCAACTTGCATAGGAAGGTAAAACAAACATAACTTCAAAATTTTAAGCACATAGAGAGGAAACTTGATATTATTGCAATTCCTACAAGCATATATTCCTCCCTCATAATAATTTTCAGTAGCATCATGAATGAATTCAAGAATATAACCAGCACTTAAAGCATTCTTTTCATGATCTACCAGCATAGAAAATTTACTACTCTCCACATAAGCAAATTTCTTCTCATGAATAATAGTGGGAGAAAACTCAACAAAATAACTATCATGTGATTGAAAATTAAGATCAAGATGACAAATTTCATGGCTATCATTATTCTTTAAAGCATATGTGTCATCACAATAATCATCATAGATAGGACGCATGCTTTCATCATAGTAAATTTTCTCATCAAAGCTTGGGGGACAAAAAATATCATCTTCATCAAACATAGCTTCCCCAAGCTTGTGGCTTTGCATATTATTAGCATCATGGATATTCAAGGAATTCATACTGACAACATTGCAATCATGCTCATCATTCAAATATTTAGTGCCAAACATTTTATAGATTTCTTCTTCTAGCACTTGAGCACAATTATCCTTTCCATCATACTCACGAAAGATATTAAAAAGATGAAGCGTATGAGACAAACTCAATTCCATTTTTTTGTAGTTTTCTTTTATAAACTAAACTAGTGATAAAACAAGAAACTAAAAGACTCGATTGCAAGATCTAAAGATATACCTTCAAGCACTCGCCTCCCCGGCAACGGTGCCAGAAAAGAGCTTGATGTCTACTACACAACCTTCTTCTTGTAGACGTTGTTGGGCCTCCAAGTGCAGAGGTTTGTAGGACAGTAGCAAATTACCCTCAAGTGGATGACCTAAGGTTTATCAATCTGTAAGAGGCGTAGGATGAAGATGGTCTCTCTCAAGCAACCCTGCAACCAAATAACAAAGAGTGTCTTATGTCCCCAACACACCCAATACAATGGTAAATTGTATAGGTGCACTAGTTCGGCGAAGAGATGGTGACACAAGTGGTATATGGATAGTAGATAAAGGTATTTGTAATCTGAAATAATAAAACAGCAAGGAAACAAATGATAAAAGTGAGCGTAAACGGTATTGCAATGATAGGAAACAAGGCCTAGGGTTCATACTTTCGCTAGTGTAAGTTCCCTCAACAATACTAACATAATTGGATCATAAAACTATCCCTCAACATGCAACAAAGAGTCACTCCAAAGTCAATAATAGCGGAGAACGAACGAAGAAATTATGGTAGGGTACGAAACCACCTCAAAGTTATTCTTTCCAATCAATCAGTTGGGCTATTCCTATAAGTGTCACAAACAGCCCTAGAGTTCGTACTAGAATAACACCTTAAGACAGAAATCAACCAAAACCCTAATGTCACCTAGATACTCCAATGTCACCTCAAGTATCCGTGGGTATGATTATACGATATGCATCACAGAATCTCAGATTCATCTATTCAACCAACACAAAGGACCTCAAAGAGTGCCCCAAAGTTCCTACCGGAGAATCACGATGAAAACGTGTGCCAACCCCTATGCATAGGTTCATGGGCGGAACCCGCAAGTTGATCACCAAAACATACATCAAGTGAATCGCGTGGTATCCCGTTGTCACCACAGATACGCACGGCAAGACATACATTAAGATCGTGCCAAATCAAGAACACGAGAGAGAGAGAGAGATCAAACACATAGCTACTGGTACATACCCTCAGCCCCGAGGGAGAACTACTCCCTCCTCGTCATGGAGAGCACCGGGATGATGAAGATGGCCACCGAAGAAGGATTACCCCCTCCGGCAGCGTGCCGGAACGGGTCTAGATTGGTTTTTGGTGGCTACGGAGGCTTCTGGCGATGGAACTCCCGATCTATTGTGCGTTCTGGAAGTTTTAGGGTACGACGATATATATGGGTGCAGGAAGTACGTCGGAGGAGCTACGGGGGGCCCACGAGGCAGGGGGCATGCCCTAGGGGGGGCCACCCTCGTGAGCACCTCCCGTATCTCTTGACGTGGAGTCCAAGTCTATCCGGTGGCTTCCGTTCCAAAAATAACTTCTCTAGTTGATTTCATTCCGTTTCGACTCCGTTTGATATTCCTTTTCTTCGAAACACTGAAATAGGCATAAAACAGCAAATCTGGGTTGGGCCTCCGATTAATAGGTTAGTCCCAAAAATAATATAAAAGTGGATCATAAAGCCCAATATTGCCCAAAACAGTAGATAATATAGCATGGAGCAATCAAAAATTATAGATACGTTGGGGACGTATCACTAAGTTCATGGCAGCCTCACATTATGCCTACAACACACTGAAGATGCCTGGGCCAATGACTATCATCACTGTCCCCTCCGACAAGAAGGATGCGCTGATCTGCGCTAACCAACTCTACCGGGAGGCAGTTGCAGCTACCGCTGCCAAGGCACGAGTTCTTGCCGCCGAAGCCCGGGAAGGGAAGAAGACCAGCAAGACCTCTCGCACCCACTTCGGCAAGCGCACCTCTTCGAAGTGTTGTGCTCCTTTTGAGGACGTGCCAGATGGCCCTACCGGCAAGAGCAAGAAATCCAGAGCTGCACCACCAGAGACCAAGAAGGTGTCCGTCAAGGAGGATGGCACGGGAGGGCTTTCACCATAAGCTCCTCGCTTTACAGCAAATAGGAAGGCACTCTCATCACCTTCCTGCAGGTGAATGTCGATGTGTTTGCATGGCGAGCATCCGACATCCCCGACGTTCCCAGGGAGGTGATTGAGCACCATCGTGCTGTTTGTCCTCATGTGCGACCCGTCAAGCAGAAGGTTAGGAAGCAAGATTTGGAATGGAAGGAGTTCATCACGGAGGACATCAGGAAGTTACAAGCGGCAGGCCTGGTGAGGGGAGTACTTCATCCGACATGGTTGGCCAATCCGGTGGTGGTGCCCAAGGCAAATGGGAAGTGGAGGTTGTGTATTGATTACACAAATATCAATAAGGCATGTCCGAAGGACCCTTTCCCGTTCCCACGCATTGACCAGATTGTTGACTCCACGGCCGGGTGCGACTTGTTATCGTTCCTTGACACCTACTCAGGATACCACCAGATCTTCATGGCGAAAGAAGATGAAGAGAAGACGGTATTCATCACCCCATGTGGTACGTATTGTTTCTTATGAATGCCTTTTGGGTTGAAGAGTGCTGGCTCAACGTTTGCAAGAGCAGTCTTGGTTTTGAGCCCCAGCTACATAGAAACATGGAAGCTTATATGGATGACATAGTGGTCAAAACCAAGGACAGGGCAATGCTCATACAAGATTTGGAAGAGACGTTTGTGAATTTGCGCAAGATCAACCTCAAGCTGAATCTTGAGAAGTGTGTCTTCGGTGTTCCGTCCGGCAAGCTTCTCGGGTTCTTTGTATCATAACATGGAATCGAGGAGAATCCAAACAAGATCAAGGCCATTGAGCAAATTGAGGTGCCTAGGCGGATCAAGGTTGTGCGTCGGCTCACTGGCTGCGTTGCCGCTATGAGCAGGTTCATCTCCAAGTCTGTTGAGCGTGCCCTCCCCTTTTTAAAAATCTTGAAGAAGGCGGGCCCAATGGAATTGACCCCAGAGGCCGAGGCAGCCCTGCAGGATTTGAAGAAGTACCTCTCCTCTATGACAATGCTGGTTGCACCTAAACCACAAGAACCATTGCTGCTATATCTAGTGGCAATGAACCAAGTGGTCAGTGTCACGGTAGTGGCACCGAGGGAGGTTAAAGAAGAGGCAGTGGTAACGGCAGGGCTGGTGGATGGCAAATCAGAGCTCCCCCTGGCTGGGACTGGTACCGGTAAGGCAAGGCCCCGGGCAGAGTCTGGCGCTGGCGAAGCAGAAGCGATGCAACTAAATGGAGTGGTGCAGAAGAAGAAGATGATGCTGCACCCGGTTTACTTTGTAAGCTCCCTCTTGCAGGGGGCTAGATCAAGGTACTCCGACGTCTAGAAACTACTCTACAGCCTCCTTATGGCCTTGAGGAAGCTGCGTCATTACTTCCAAGCCCACGAAATCACTGTCGTCACCCGCCTCCTGTTGCAACGGATATTGGATGACCCAGACGCAACCAGGAGGATTGTGGAATGGGCCTTGGAACTGTCAAGCTTTGTTTTGAAGTTCGAAAGTACTTCGACAATACAGAGCAGAGTCCTGGCAGAGTTCATTGCAGAATGGACCTCAACGCCCGACAAAGAGACCTAGGAGACCACTCTCCCCGACAAGGAAACAAGTCGCAACTGGATTATGTACTTTGACGGGGCTTTCTCACTGCAATGTGGCGGTGCTGGTGTGCTACTCGTTGCACCCATCGGAGAGCACCTCAAGTATGTAGTCCAGATGCACTTTCCTAGGGATATGTCAACGAACAACACTGCTGAATACGAGGGGTTGCTTGCCGGTCTCAGGAACGTGGCAGACCTCGGGATCAAGAAGCTCATCGTCAGGGGTGATTCACAGCTTGTCGTCAAGCAAGTTAACAAAGACTATCAAAGCTTGTTGATGGAGGCCTACGTAGATGAGGTGAGGAAGTTGGAGGAATGTTTTGACGGTATACAAGCGGAGCACGTCCCCCGAGTGGAGAACGACATCGCTGACTACCTGTCAAAACGCGCTGCCCTCAAACTGCCTGTGGAACCAGGTACTTTTGTGCTTCAGTTAACTCAACCATCCGTTGAACCATCGACAGAGCAGAACAAGCGCAGGAAATCAGACCCCGGCAAGTACTTTCCTGCCAAGCTCCCAGGAGCTACCGGCAAGGATGTTGCCGTGGACACCGAGCCTGCCATGGGGCAACAGACCGGCAGGGCGTCAAGCCCTGGCCATAGAGGCAGCCGCTCCCATGGCAGAGGAAATGCCTTTGGTCCTTGCCGTCGAGCCCCAGGATCTGGCATGGGCACGGCATATAGTCCGGGTCCTCCAAATAGGGGAACCCCCTGAGGAGCAGGGAGAAGCGGAGATAGTAGCCCATCGGTCTGCCATGTATCAGTTCGTCGATGACGTTCTGTACAGAAAAAATACCAAACGGTGTGAAATTGAAGTGCATTCCTCGGGAGGAAGGACTAGAGCTGTTAGCAGAGATACACGGAGGCATATGTGGCTCCCACATAGGGTCGAGGGCCCTTGCCGGCAAAGCATTCTGGCAAGGTTTCTTTTGGCCCACAGCCCTCCAGGATGCAACGACACTAGTAACCAAGTGTGAAGCTTGCCAGTTTCATTCAAAGAAGCTTCATCAACCAGCTCAAGCTTTCCAAACAATTCCTCTTTCCTAGCCATTCTCGGTCTGGGGGCTCGACATACTGCGCCCTTTTCCCCGTACTGTCGGGGGCTTTGAGTACTTGTACGTTGCAATCGACAAGTTCACAAAGTGGCCAGAGGTGGAGGCGGTGAGAAAGGTGACAGCACAATCAGTCGTCAAATTCTTCAAGGGGCTAGTCTACCATTTTGGTGCACCAAATAGTCATCACCGACAATGACACACAGTTCACGAGCCACGCCTTCATGTAGTACATCCAGGACCTCGGCAGCATGGTCTATTTTGCTTCTGTTGCACATCCACGGAGCAAAGGGGGGCTGAGAGGGCAAATGTTGAAGTGTTGCAAGGCCTCCGGACAAGAACTTTTGACAGGCTGCACAAGTGCGGATGACGCTGGATTGATGAATTGCCAGCGGTTCTTTGGTCAATCAGAACGACACCAAATCGAGCCACTGGCCAGACCCCTTTCTCCCCCATTTACGAGGCAAAAGCAGTTCTCCCCATGGAACTCATGCACGGGTCACCTCGAGTGCTTTCTTATGATGAGCTTGAGCAAGAGCAGTTGCGCAAGATGACGCAACGCTCCTTGAGGAAGATCATCTTCGGGCGGCTGTGCGGGCAGCATGCTACGAGCAATCCTTGCGCTGCTACCATAGCTGCAAGGTTCATGCCCGAATCTTTGAGGAAGGCGACCTTGTTCTTCGGCACGTTTAGTCGGCCAAGAATTCCAACAAGTTGACGCCAAAGTGGGAAGGCCCTTATCGGGTAATACGAGCCACCAGGCCCGGCGCAGTCCGCCTGGAGACCGAAGATGGTATTCCAGTGAGCAACTCCTGGAACATCGAACATCTTTGCAAGTTTTACCCGTAAGGCGCGGTTGCCGGGCCCCCCGGCAAACCACCTTTTGTACATGCCTTGCCGACAAGGCATGTAACCCTTTGTACAAAGCCAAGCGCAGACCCTGAGCCTAAATAAATGAAGCTCTAGCGCCCTAAGTTTTAGCATGCATGCTAGGTTGAGTCTCTCTCTGTGTTAGGGTTGATAGTGCTTGGCAGCGACTAACCCTTAGCATAGAGGTCGAGTATGCGTCTTTCTGTTCCGTCCCGTCCTTTTTGGTTCGCAGGGTGCGTGGACACTTCTGCTGAGCTGTTTGGAAGAAAGAGAACAGGCCGATGCCCCGACCCCGATGAGACAAGGTTGCCGGGGCTGCAGGTCTAAGGATCTGATCATGGCAAGCCAAGGTTGCCGAGGGCTGCGACATCATATAAGTCTTTTCCCCCCACTCCGTGCCTCCATATGAAACTTGAATGTAGGAGACTTCGCTCATTGTCATACCATCTTGCTCCCTCTTGTCCCGTGTACGAAAACCTTACTTTAGGCCGGAACCTCGTTGTAGTACGATGGGAAGGAGACGAGCGAAGGGCCTAATCCTACTCAGCCCCTACCTCCGCCAATGGTGTGAGTGTAGCCGAGCTATAGAGCAGAAAGACGGCAAGCCCTATTGCCGGGGTACAGTGTTTATCTTAAGATAACAAGGACTCGTTCCTTGGTGTGGCCCTCGCCCACTCGTAAACAAAACCCGGTAAACACCCTTCTCTTCATTAATACATTGCTTACAAGTATAATTCATACGGAATGCATACATGAGCAAGGGGGTTACGAGATTTAAATCTTACGAAGGCCCATAGGCTTAAAAACTAAAAAGAGAAAAGATGTCTGTAATCCCTTTCTTTTACCTCTCCTCAGAGAATAGAACTAGATGCGGAAAGGCAAAAGGAGTGCCTAGGTGAGGTACGAGCAGCAGAAGACGCCAAGAGAACATGTCGGCGATCGTTCGGAAGGAGGCCGGTGATGACGGTGCCGGAGGAAGAGCCGAAAGATGAGGCAGCGGTCCGGCAATATGCGACGAAGGCGTCGAGGCCATCGTACTACGACATGACGGCCCGCCACCCGCCTTCTTCATCTTCGCCGTCCCTCGAACGCCAGCCGCCCAAGGCGACGACCCCGAGAAGTTCAAGGAGTTGGCGATGCAGATTATGGTGCTGCCGGCGTCACCCAGGAATGGTGTGTCCGACGCTTAGTCGGACCCGTCATCGTCCCACCCACCACCCTCGTCATCACTGTCGCTGCCCTCCTTGTCACTCTCGCCCGAAGAGGAGCTTTCGCCATTAGTCGATCTCTCCGCACAACACCCTAGCCTGTGTCCCGAGCGCCCGAAGACCTTGACAGAGAGCAAATCGCTCTCTGCTAGCTTAAAGCAGAGGACGTGCCCATCCATTAAGCAATGGGCATGTGCAAAGGTTTTCCAGCCCCGACGAAGGAGCATCACTTCATGGGCGGGGAATCCAGTTTTCACCCACATGTCGCCATGACAACACCCCTTCATGTGAAGCCTCAGCCGCGATGGCTGGTCGATCTCCAGCACCCTCGCGAACGCCCGGGGAAGACGAAGGCGGCGGCGCAGTGGCCCACGCAGCTACAGGATAAACTCGAGTGCCGAGTCCCCAATGTGGCCACTCGGCGAAGCAGGAGGAGTTGGCGGAGGAGATGGCGATGGAGACGGAGATGACACAGGCGTCCCCCTTCCACGACCGCCTCTGCCTCGGCCGCCTCGCCGACCGCGGCCCCGCCTCGAGCATGGCCGTCACCCTGGGCATCTAGCTCTTCCTTGACCGCCGCAGCCCTCTGGTGAGAAGAGGACCTGGTTGCCTCCGCGGAAGAATTGTCGCGCCCACGCCCCCTCGCCATGATCGTGAGTGGGGATGGAGACCAAGAGGAGACGCAGGGAGATGCTCTTCTTCCTGCCCCTGAGTTCCCTTTTTATAGTTGGAGAGGGGAGGCCGAAAGACTAGCTCTACGCCCCTGAAGAGCCCGCTCGAATCCGGCTCACTAAAGTGGCAGCAAGCGAGGCCATCGACCGCCCTCCCCGCCCAATCGAAGGCACGTGAGTATCGACCCCTGCATGTCTTCCCGTATTCCATGCGTCTGTCACCTACCCCACACCATGCATGCGGCGTACGTGGCATAAGGAGCAGGCGTAATGGGAAACATGGAATGACGGTCCCGAGGCAGAGAGAGTAAACGAGCGGCGGCTCCACCTTTTCGAGAGAACACACAAGCCACCTCTTTACTGTTCACCACGGATGACGCAAGCATGCTGCGGTCATTCTCTGCACGACCCCCACACCGCACGTTCAATGCGAGTCGTGGGGAAGTGCGACGGGCGAGGAAGTTATCGTAGTAAAACTCGACCCCGCATGTCCGCACACCATTTTGAGCCTAGCCCAATAACGCGTCGCGCTTATGTATGGCCCAGGCCTGGGGGCTCCTATCGGTGCACAAAAGTAGGGGCGAGGTGGACTCACCCGGCAAGGCCCTTGTCGGGGCGGCCTCCGTAGCCCCGGCAAGAGCCTTGCCGGGGCAACTTGCCCAATGACAACAGAGCGCGCCACCCTTGAGCCCAAGGGTTCCAACACCATCAACCACATTGGAACCAAGGCTCGGGAGGTACCTCCATGGTGGCATACAGACCTTTGTGAAGATCATAAGCACACAAGATCGGATGAGGACCAGAAGACAAAGGTCCTCGGCAAGATCCGTGCTGAGGAAATCCACGAGACCCCCGGCAAGATCCTTGCCGGGGACGACCGCGATGCTACGGCAAGACCCTTGTCGGGGCCCCGGCAAGACCCTTGCCGAGGACACTTGCGGGGCCACAACCAGGCCCATGTCTTCCAAGGCCCCACCACCGTTCCCATGCAGCCGCCAGCCCAACCAGCTGGGCAGGCACCTGCGTGGCAACGCGCGGCATCTAGGCCAACCCAGCAAGCACCTACGTGGTGGCATGCAGATCTTCGTGAAGACCCTACCACCATGCCATCTTAGCAGCCTGCTAGCTTAGGTGGCGCTGCATGCCTCGTTGGCCCGTACGCGCGTCGGAGTGAGGCGGAACGATGATGGTTGGGTCGGGCCTCGTTACCATCGCCAATAAAGCAATGGGTCACCTAAGAAGCGCATTTAATGCGCCTTGTTCCGTAATGATAGGCGATAAGCTTGTACACTGTTTACCTTTCCACCTCCTGTGTGCCACTATGGCGACCCCTTTTTGAATATAAAAGGAGGCCCGAGGCATACTGGAGAGGGATTCAGACCTTTTGGACTACGCACGCACCGTAGCTAGTTCGGAAGCTCAAGAACACTCAAATATAACACTCACGATGGCTCATATTGACATGTATGAAAAAATTATGAATGGTGGCTTTGCCACAAATACGATGTCAACTACATGATCATGCAAGGCAATATGACAATGATGGTATGTGTCATAATAAATGGAACAGTGGAAAGTTGCATGGCAATATATCTCGGAATGGCTATGGAAATGCCATAATAGGTAGGTATGGTGGCTGTTTTGAGGAAGGTAAATGGTGGGTTTATGGTACCGGCGAAAGTTGCGCGGTACAAGAGAGGCTAGCAATGGCGGAAAGGTGAGAGTGTGTATAATCCATGGACTCAACATTAGTCATAAAGAACTCACATACTTATTGCAAAAATTTAGTCATCGAAACAAAGTACTACATGCATGCCCCTAGGGGGATAGATTGGTAGGAAAAGACCATCGCTTGTCCCAGACCGCCACTCATAAGGAAGACAATCAAAAAATATCTCATGCTCCAACTTCGTTACATACGGTTCACCATACGTGCATGCTACGGGACTCACAAACCTTAACACAAGTATTTCTAAAATTCACAACTACTTTCTAGCATTAATCTAATATCACCATATTCATATCTCAAAACAATCATAAGGAATCAAACTTCTCATAGTATTCAATGCACTTTATATGAAAGTTTTTATTATATCCCTCTTGGATGCCTATAATATTAGGACTAATTTTATGACCAAAGCATATTACCATGCTATTTTTAAAGACTCTCAAAATAAAATAAGTTAGGTATGAGAGTTTATCAATTTCTATAAAATAAAACTACCGCCATGCTCTAAAAAGATATAAGTGAAGCACTAGAGCAAAAATGCCTAGCTCAAAAGATATAAGTGAAGCACATAGAGTATTCTAATAAATCATGATTCATGCGTGTCTCTCTCGGCAAGGATGATTGTGGAAAAGTAAAAAGCAAATACTCAAATCATACAAGACGCTCCAAGCAAAACAAATATCATGTGGTGAATAAAAATATAGCCTAAAGTAAAGTTACCGATAGATGAATACGAAAGAGGGGATGCCTTCCCGGGGCATCCCCAAGCTTAGGCTCTTAGCATCCTTAAATATTACCTTGGGGTTCCTTGGGCATGCCCAAGTTTATGCTCTTGCCACTCCTTATTCCATACTCCATCAAATCTTTACCCAAAACTTGAAAACTTCACAACACAAAACTTCAATAGAAAATCTCATAAGCTCCTTTAATATAAGAAAATAAATCACCACTTTTGGTACTGTAGTGAACTCATTTTTTATTTATATTGGTGTAATATCTACTGTATTCCAACTTTTCCATGGTTCATACCCCCCGATACTAACCATATATTCATCAAAATAAGCAAACAACACGCGAAAAACATAATCTATCAAAAATAGAATAGTTTGTAGCAATCTGGAGATTTTGAATACTTCCGTAACTCCAAAAATCCTAAGAAATTAGGAAGTCCTATACCATTTGTTTATTAACTATATGAATAAAGAATCAATATTTTATCGTGCTTCTATTAAAAATGAAAACTAATATCCTGGGCGCAAAAGTTTCTGTTTTTCAGCAGGATCAAATCAACTATCACCGTAAGCTATCCCAAAGATCTTACTTGGCACAAACACTAATTAAAACATAAAAACACATATAACCAGAGGCTATATGAATTATTTATTGAAAAACAGGACCTAAAAGAAAAAACAAAAACAAAAATAAAATTGGGTTGCCTCCCAACAAGCGCTATTGTTTAACGCCCTTAGCTAGGCATAAAATACGAATAGATCTAAGTATTGTCATCTTTGGCATGCAATCCATAAGTGGCTCCCATAATAGATTCATAAGGTATTTTAATTTTCTTTCTAGGGAAGTGTTCCATGCCTTTCCTTAACGGAAATTGAAATCTAGTGTTTCCTTCTTTCATATCAATAATTGCAGCATTCGTTCTAAGGAAAGGTCTACCAAGAATAATAGGACATGTAGGATTGCAATCTGTATCAAGAACGAAGTCTATGGGCACATAATTCCTATTTTCAACAATAATAACATCATTAATCCTTCCCATAGGTTTCTTAATAGTGGAATCCGCAAGATGCAAATTTAAAGAACAATCATCAAATTCACAAAAACCTAACACATCACAAAGAGTTTTTGGAATCGTGGAAACACTAGCACCCAAATCACACAAATCATGGCATTCATAATCTTTAATATTAATCTTAATAGTAGGTTCCCATTCATCATAAAGTTTTCTAGGGATAGAAACTTCCAATTCAAGCTTTTCTTCAAAAGATTGCATCATAGCATCAACATATGTTTAGTGAAAGCTTTGTTTTGACTATAAGCATGAGGAGAATTCAACATGGACTGCAACAAGGAAATACAATCTATTAAAGAACAATTATCACAATTAAATCCCTTGAAATCCACAAGAGTGGGTTCATTGCTACCTAAAGTTTTGACCTCTCCAATCCCACCTTTATCAATTTTTGCATCAAGATCTAAAAATTACGAATCATTGGGTCGCCTTCTAACTAAAGTTGACTCATCTCCAGTCACATATTTATCAAGATTTACATTGGAAAACAAAGATTCAATAGGAGTCACATCAATTACTTTAAGATCTTCATCATTATTTTCAGGAAACTAGAAGAACATGCTTTTATAAATCAATCTTTTTTAGCACGCATCTTAGCGGTTCTTTCTTTGCACTCATCAATGGAAATTATCATGGCTTTGAGAGACCCATTAATATCATGCTTAGGAAGAATAGATCTAAGTTTCAAAGAATTAACATCAAGAGAAATTATATCGACGTTCCTAGCCAAATCATCAATCTTAAGCATTTTTTCTTCAATCAAAGCATTGAAATTCTTTTGCGAACTTATAAATTATTTAACACTATTCTCAAAATCAGAGGACATATTATTATAATTTCCATAGGAATTGTTGTAGGAATTACCAATTATTAGAGGAATTACTAGGAAACGACCTAGGATTAAAATTACCTCTATATGCGTTATTACCGAAATTGTTCCTACCAAAAAAATTCACATCCATAGATTCATTATTATTTTCAATAAAAGTAGACAAAGGAATATCATTAGGATCAGTAGGAGAATTCTTGCTAGCAAATAATTTCATAAGCTCATCCATCTTTCCACTCAACACATTAATCTCTTCAATCGCATGCACTGTTTTTTACTACTGGAAGATCTTTTGGTATGCCATTGAGAATAATTAACCATAATATTATCTAGGAGTTTAGTAGCTTCTCCTACAGTAATTTCCATAAAAGTAGCTAGATGGCTTACTCTCTCTCTTTTGATTCTTAGTACAAGGGTCTCTTGGAGATGTATTTGATGTAACTCTTTTTGCGGTGTGTTTTTTGGAATCCTAAGAACTTTGAGTTTATGATCAGATCTATGTTTTTATCCATGAAATTTGTTTGAGTCTTTAGATCTCTTATATGCATGATTACTTATAGCCTCGTATTTCTTCTTCAAATCTTTGGTTTAGTTAGGCTGACTAGGTCGATTTTTCTTGCCATGGGAAGACGTTCTTTATGCTGGGCTCGATCTTACGATGCTCGATCCCAGTAACAGAAAGGAAAATGACACGTATGTATCATTGCTACTAAGGATAAAAAGATGGGGTCTATTCCTACATGAATAGATCTTGTCATTGCATTACTCCATTTCTCCATGAACTTAATACACTAGATGCATGCCGGATAGCGGTCGATGTGTGGAGTAATAGTAGTAGATGAAGGCAGGAGTCGGTCTACTATTCTTTGACGTGATGCCTATATAATGATCATTGCCTAAGTCGGTCTACTAATCTTGGATATTGTCATGATTATTTGAAGTTCTATCAATTGCCCAACAGTAATTTGTTTATGCACTGTATGCTATTTTTCTCGAGAGAAGCCACTAGTGAAATCTACGGCCCCCGGGTCTCTTCTTTATTATATTTGCCTTTGAGATATATTTTTTTTATTTTATTTTTGGATCTATTAATACAAAACCCAAAAAATACCTTGCTGCAATTTTTATTTATTTATACTACAATTTTTTACCTACCTTTTACCCGGAAGGGATTGACAACCCCTCTTTTATGTCGGGTTGCAAGTATTTGTTCTTTGTGTGCAGGTTCCATTCACGTAGTGTTGCGTGGTTCTCCTACTAGTTTGCTAACCTTG
>NC_057809.1:187959322-187966505 GCF_018294505.1 Triticum aestivum | reverse complement strand
CTGTGGCCGCTATCCCTGCGCCGCCCCTGCCGTTGCCTCGCCGGCGCCACCGCCCCCCGTTCCGCTGCTGACCCCTGGCCGCCTCCGGCGCTCGGCTTCGGCGCCCAGCCATGCCCGCGCGGCTTCTGCACGGGTCAGGCGCCCGCGAGCCCCTGTGCCCGGTACCCGCACGCACGCACCCGGTTTAGCCCTTGGGCCACTGCCCAGTGGCCCCCACCCACGCCCCAGAGCAGAAAAAAAGAAAAAAAAAGAATAGTAAAAATAATAAAAATAATAAATTAATTAATTAACTAAATTAAATTAACTTAACTAATCATGTTTAGTTCACCTAATTAACTTTTGTTAATTAATTAAACAGTAATTAGATTAGTTAAATCCTAATTAGAATAAACAGAGTATGACATGCGGGACCCACACGTCAGTTTGACCCAGTCAACCTCTATTGACTGCTGACATCATGTTGACGTCATGCTGACATCAGCAATCACTGTTCTGGATAATGTTGCATTAAAATAATTAAATAAATCCTGAAAATGATTTAAATCTTTTAAAATTAATAAAAAATAAACCGTAGCTCAGATGAAAATACTTTCTACATGAAAGTTTCTCAGAACGACGAGACGAATCCAGATACGCAGTCCGTTCGTCCGCCACACACCCCTAACCTATCGAACTCGCAACTTTCCCCCTCCGGCTCCTCTGCCCGAAAACACGAAACACCGGGGATATTTTCCCGGATGTTTTCCCCATTCGTCGGTATCACCTACTACCGCGATTGGGCACCCCTAGCACCGTTACTTGTCTTGTCATGCATCTTTATGCATCTGTTTGCATGGTATTCATTGTTTCTTCCCCCCTCTTCTCTCCGGTAGACTACGAGACCGACGCTGCTGCTGCCCAGTTCGACTACGGAGTTGACGACCCCTCTCTCTTGCCAGAGCAACCATGCAAGCCCCCCCCTTGATCACCAGATATCGCCTACTCTCCTCTATACTGCTTGCATTAGAGTAGTGTAGCATGTTACTGCTTTCAGTTAATCCTATACTGCTGCATAGCCTGTCCTTGCTACTACTGTTGTTAACTTTACCTGCTATCCTACTGCTTAGTATAGGATGCTAGAGTTCCATCAGTGGCCCTACACTCTTGTCCGTCTGCCATGCTATACTACTGGGCTGTGATCACTTCGGGAGGTGATCACGGGTATATACTATATACTTTACACTATTACATTACCTGTGGTACTGTCCGGAGATGGGGGCTGAAAGGACAGGTGGCTCCATCCCAGTAGAGGTGGGTCTGGGTTCCCGACGGCCCCCAACTGTTACTTTGTGGCGGAGCGACAGGGCAGGTTGAGACCGCCTAGGAGTAGAGGTGGGCCTGGCCCTGTTCGGCGTTCGCAGATACTTAACACGCTTAACGAGATCTTGGTATTTGATCTGAGTTGGCTACGAGCTTATACGCACTAACCATCTACGTGGGAGTAGTTATGGGTATCCCGGCATCGTGGTATCAGCCGAAGCACTTCAGACGTCAGCGACTGAGTGGCGCGCGCCGGGTTGGACTGCGTTAACGCAACTTCCTTTGTAATGGAGGTTGCTAGGTCTGCTCACCGGCCGCGTACGCAACATGCAGGTGTGCTAAGGGCGATGGGCCCAGACCCCTGTGCGCTTAGGTTTAGACCGGCGTGCTGACCTCTCTGTTGTGCCTAGGTGGGGCTGCGACGTGTTGATCTTCCGCGGCCGGGCATGACCCAGGAAAGTGTGTCCGGCCAAATGGGATCAAGCATGTTGGGTAAGTTGGTGCACCCCTGCAGGGAAGTTAATCTATTCGAATAGCCGTGATCTTCGGTAACAGGACGACTTGGAGTTGTACCTTGACCTTATGACAACTAGAACTGGATACTTAATAAAACACACCCTTCCAATTTCCACAGACAACCCGGTGATCGCTTTTCCACAGGGCGACGAGGGGAGGATCGCCGGGTAGGATTATGCTACTGCGATGCTACTGGAGATGCTACTTGGAGATGCTACTTGGGGGACTTCAATCTACTCTCTTCTACATGCTGCAAGACGGAGGCTGCCAGAAGCGTAGTCTTCGACAGGATTAGCTATCCCCCTCTTATTCTGGCATTCTGCAGTTCAGTCCACCGATATGGCCCTTTACACATATACCCATGCATATGTAGTGTAGCTCCTTGCTTGCGAGTACTTTGGATGAGTACTCACGGTTGCTTTTCTCCCTCTTTTCCCCTTTCCCTTCTACCTGGTTGTCGCAACCAGATGCTGGAGCCCTGGAGCCAGACGCCACCGTCGATGACGACTACTACACTGGAGGCGCCTACTACTACGTGCAGCCCGCTGACGACGACCAGGAGTAGTTTAGGAGGATCCCAGGCAGGAGGCCTGCGCCTCTTTCGATCTATATCCCAGTTTGTGCTAGCCTTCTTAAGGCAAACTTGTTTAACTTATGTCTGTACTCAGATATTGTTGCTTCCGCTGACTCGTCTATGATCGAGCACTTGTATTCTAGCCCTCGAGGCCCCTGGCATGTATTATGATACTTGTATGACTTATTTATGTTTTAGAGTTGTGTTGTGATATCTTCCCGTGAGTCCCTGATCTTGATCGTACACATTTGCGTGCATGATTAGTGTACGATTAAATCGGGGGTGTCACAGGTTGGTATCAGAGCCAACTGCCTGTAGGAATCCCCCTTCCACACTCCTTGGCCGAAGTCGAGTCTAGACTTTACAAAACTTTTACTAACTTGGTTGTGTGGCCCATGGGCCCACGTCGCCATTGGGTGGTATTAGGATCTTTTACTCCTCGACCTTTACTCTGGGATTCTGAACTCTCTTCTATTCGGGTTAAACGATTTTTACTAAATTCTAACTTTAGGTTCTCGAAAATACTTTCTCCCGGAGAGCCCCTTCAGTCCAGATGGTCACCGACTGCACCAGAAGATTTCGGAGATACTCTTTGATATTCTCTCGAGACTTTGTGCCCATCACTTTTGCTATTCCCGACCACCGATAAATCTTTATGGATATCTACTTACACTTGCCATTCTTACGATCATTCCCCATTGTTCTTGTTATTACAAGATACCCGAAGTTTTCTCTATTGTTCCAAGAATACTTCGTGCCTACTGCCTAGTAGTTCTTTGCCACATGAATACCCCTTCAAATAAATCCCCGCACTTGTCAAGTATCCGCTCATCCCCAGTTGTTCATGAGTTTCACAAAAGTCTTCAAAATACTATTCGATCTTCCGAAAATCCTCTGGAGCCTTTGGCTCTTGAAATTCTTGCTTGCTCGCATTATGGTTAATCCCATAAGTCTCTAGTCTTAATGACATTCCTTGTCATTATCATTTTGAGTCTGTTGACTCAATATGTTTGCGAATGCACGCAATCATCATTGATCCTTATAAATTACTTCTCCGGCTAAGCTGCCATTCTTTTAACTGGAATTGGTTCTCGACCAATCCAATTGTCATTGATTGTACCCTAAGGCTATTCAACTTATCCATCCCTACTCAGAGCATTGCTTCTGATCCCTTGATTTGGAAATCATAATTCCTTTGCATTTGACAATTGAGTTAGTCAGTTGTTTCTATAATCTGATCTCCTTGCAATCTTCTTCCTCTAGTTGAGTACCGATGCTCACGTCAGATCCCTTGTGGACCACCAGATCCTTTGTTGGATTTTATCTGACAACGCCCTTCATATTCAATAACCTTGTGAGCCTTTCCTCTGATACATAATGCCTTTGGTAAATTGTATCCTCTGCTTTCTTAACCATGCTCTGTCTTCGAGCTTGAGTTAATTACTTCTAAAGATTCTGGTATATGATTCTAAGATGCCCCGATGGGTTGAACCTATGCCTTCCTTAATAGGTGTGAACTCGAAAGTTTTCACGAGTCGTACTCTTCTGGTATTTTGCCAGATAAAATTTCAAAACTACAACTTCATTGAGCGCGAGAAGTGAATGAAAGGTTGTGCATTGGAGAAGTGGGAGTCGACCTTGAACTTTGCGTTCATGCCCATGGACATGATGTACATCTTCTCATCGAAGCTTCTTTTAAAATAAACTATTCCCTTGGTATAAGTTCATCTTATATCTGAGATCTGGCCTTTTTGCAATCGTGGTTCTGACCATGTTCTCCTTTAAATATCATGTCCTGTGCAAGTTTAAGCACTTGTCTTCTATAGAGCAATACCCCAGTTCAACTTCTAGTTTGATCTGTCGTCGAGTATTACCACCTGGTATCTCGAGATTATCTTGGAACTGCATAATTTCTTATGAGTTCTTCATCAAGTACTACATACTCACCGATTAC
Organism: Triticum aestivum; assembly: GCF_018294505.1. Taxonomy (NCBI): domain Eukaryota; kingdom Viridiplantae; phylum Streptophyta; class Magnoliopsida; order Poales; family Poaceae; genus Triticum; species Triticum aestivum. The sequence goes on along the minus strand of NC_057809.1, from coordinate 187,962,162 downwards.
AATTTTTCATGGGCTCGGAGTTATTGAACACTCAAAGACACCGATAACTGAACCGAGTCCGCTCTACGGTTCAACAACTCTTCAGTAAGCTTCTATAAGTACGAGTTTGTACCCGATCACGCCATTCCTAGCCTGTTTGGCTATATCAGTGTCGTGACGATTCTAACGGTGCTACCTGGTCCTTATTCTCGGAGCACCAATTTTCGACGATGAACTAACCTTACGTTGATTCTCCTCGCCATACCCTTTCACCTTAAACAACAAGCTTGAGTTCGAGTTTGTGTCGTACCCATGGTTCCAATGACTTTTGGCTTCATCATTCCTTTGACTTGATGTCGTCGCTGATTGATTACTTCTTCATGAAATTTGTCGACAAATGTGTCATGATCCTCATCAACCTTATGAGTTCTTCCAGGATATCAATTGAATTCATGATGAGAAATACCATCCTTGTCCCTCGATGATTTGAGTTATCATCGGCAACATTCTTGCCTTCCCCCCCCCCCCAACACAAACTTGTTCACAATTTGTGTTGTACCTTGGTTTCCTTGCTATCCAGCAATTGTTCTTCTTTACCTTGGAGTATTACCATCCTTTATGTCAAGAATGTTCTGAGATTTGTTCCACCTCTTGAGAATTCTTGACATAGAAATACTTCTCACCATCACCATTCTTTCTTGGTCCCTGTGTTAATTCCAACAAGTGAACGGTGTTGTTTGGATTCTTTCCTTCTAGCAACCCTATCTCTTTGAAGTTAATGGTCGAAAGTTCATTCTTAGGCTATTGATTATTGCATCACCATTCTGACATTGGTCGTGCAACCCAACCCATAATTCGGGCGCACCTTTCAACCAATGTTTAATTGTGTATGTTTTCCTCGAGCATACTTCCTTATATCATTTGATCTGACAAATGTTATCTCCTTGTTCACTTAATTGTGGACATCCATCTTTTGGGAATCTCGGTGAATTGCTGTTGAGTTCACCAGACACCTCCTTGTCCTCTCCTTGGGTTAATGATGGACTCTTGTTAACGGAAATCACTTCATAGTTCATTTCCCCGAGAATCTTACAATGTCATCTCGTCAATTTGCGTTGCACCTTTTCTTCTCAGGTATCCTAAGTCTGAGGTATCCTGACACCAATCGGATCTGAATCTCGGTCAGATATGATGGTTGGGACAACTTTCCAAGAGTCATGATGTTGATCCTTTGATGACCCGGTAACATGATGTCATGCCTAGCACCCCCCCCCCCCCGGCTGGAGGACCTATCATTATAGATTCCTTTTCAGCAAGGTTATCCATTCATCCATGAGGAAATTGTAAGACTTATTCTACAAGTTATTCCTGATGGATCCTTCGTGTTTCCAAAGTCTGATCTTCACCTGAAGACCTTGTCAATGCTATCTCGAAGCATGTCAATGGTACTCCGATTTTCAACAGGAACATTTGAAGCACGATGCTAGATTTTATTTATCATTTATCCTAACACCGTGGTATGGGTAATATCATGAGATTCCTCCCCCCTTACCTAAATGGTTTTCTACTTTATATCCTGCCATGGATATCTTGCTCTGCTTGTCCTTGGGAAGGATATACCCTTGAAATATGTGTTTAAACATATTTTCCTTTCCATTGTTCTGTTTAATCTGATGATCATATTTTCCTTCCATTGGTTTGTTTAAACCTTTTCTATGATCTATATGATATAAGCAGTAATAATCCACTGCTTGTGCAAACACCTCGATGTACAACTCTGTCGGTAAGACCTTGTTACTATTGTTGATGACATTCCGGTAACCACCGATGGACGGGAACCTTGCCTATTGGTCCGCCTCGTTTCAACGAGCAGAAAAATGGTTCTCTCCGTCTCTCGCCCTTGGTACCTATGTTGTTGCCGACATGACCCACAGACTCTCCTCTGGCATGCCTTGCTTACATGATTGTGCAAGACATCACCGCCTTTCCTACTTTTAACCCACATGGTGGGCCCATAACCCACAGTTCCACAGGATCGAAACCTGACTCTCCTGTACACCTTGTTGTCAAAGTTATTCCTCGAGCTTGACTTCGTATGTAATTCATGGGCCACATGCCTAGTAATCTATTCTGGTATCAGACACAATACCTACCCTCGCCTTTCTGAACCCCTTTCTCACTCTGGTTCAGACTTCGAGCAACTATCTATCCGCTGGGAACCTCTTATTCTATCTTAGTACCTTACTCTCGATTTATTTTATATGTTCAACTCGAGAGATAATCTTATGCTCATTCATGGGTTAACCCCAGATTGTTTTCCCTCATAAGCATTCTGTCGTAGCCAAGCTGCCCCTTACCTATTCGAAAGTAAGTTGGAGATCCCGAAGAAAGGATGACGACTTGATCATGGTGACTTGAAGCAGAGAAATGGAGACATCAACGTAATGGATCGACCTCTTCGAGGAGAGCAACCAAGACCGAGAAGATCCGTTAGAATTTCGCAACCACAACTTCCCCCCTTACTCCACCGCTTAAATCTCGGGACGAGATTTCTTGTAGTGGAGGAGAATTGTGACGCCCGGATAATTAAGCTACAGTAATCCCGGGCTAATGGTGCCACGTCACCACGGTTACTGTTGTTAACCTTGCGATGATTCGAAACCGTTTCAAAATTCAAATTCAAATTAATGTCAATAATAAAAGTTTTCAAAAATTAAAATAAAAATGTTCGGATTGTACTAAATATTACATAGATAATTATGGTGTAGAAGGCACAGTTTTATAAAATACATAAATATTTTAAATTGAATTAAAACAGAAGAGAAAATAAGAAAAGGAATCAAAACTAAAACAGAAAAAAA
>NC_057809.1:187953829-187958752 GCF_018294505.1 Triticum aestivum | reverse complement strand
CCGTGAGCGCGCTTGCCCCTCCCCTCCTCTCTGTCCCGTTCCGGCCGCGCCCCGGCGCCCCTGGCCGCGCCTGCGTGCCGTTGCTCACCCCCGGTCACCCCTCGTACGCGCCCCGACCTCCCGCGGCTGCACTGCCTCCCCTGCTGTGGCCGCTATCCCTGCGCCGCCCCTGCCGTTGCCTCGCCGGTCCCACCGCCCCCCGTTCCGCTGCTGACCCCTGGCTGCCTCCGACGCTCAGTGTCGGCGCCCAGCCATGCCCGCGCGGCTTCTGCACGGGTCAGGCGCCCGCGAGCCCCTGTGCCCGGTACCCGCACGCACGCACCCGGTTTAGCCCTTGGGCCACTGCCCAGTGGCCCCCACCCACGCCCCAGAGCAGAAAAAAAAGAAAAAAAAGAATAGTAAAAATAATAAAAATAATAAAAAGAAATAAATTAATTAATTAACTAAATTAAATTAACTTAACTAATCATGTTTAGTTCACCTAATTAACTTTTGTTAATTAATTAAACAGTAATTAGATTAGTTAAATCCTAATTAGAATAAACAGAGTATGACATGCGGGACCCACACGTCAGTTTGACCCAGTCAACCTCTATTGACTGCTGACATCATGTTGACGTCATGCTGACATCAGCAATCACTGTTCTGGATAATGTTGCATTAAAATAATTAAATAAATCCTGAAAATGATTTAAATCTTTTAAAATTAATAAAAAATAAACCGTAGCTCAGATGAAAATACTTTCTACATGAAAGTTTCTCAGAACGACGAGACGAATCCGGATACGCAGTCCGTTCGTCCGCCACACACCCCTAACCTATCGAACTCGCAACTTTCCCCCTCCGGCTCCTCTGCCCGAAAACACGAAACACCGGGGATATTTTCCCGGATGTTTTCCCCATTCGTCGGTATCACCTACTACCGCGATTGGGCACCCCTAGCACCGTTACTTGTCTTGTCATGCATCTTTATGCATTTGTTTGCATGGTATTCATTGTTTCTTCCCCCCTCTTCTCTCCGGTAGACTACGAGACCGACGCTGCTGCTGCCCAGTTTGACTACGGAGTTGACGACCCCTCTCTCTCGCCAGAGCAACCAGGCAAGCCCCCCCTTGATCACCAGATATCGCCTACTCTCCTCTATACTGCTTGCGTTAGAGTAGTGTAACATGTTACTGCTTTCAGTTAATCCTATACTGCTGCATAGCCTGTCCTTGCTACTACTGTTGTTAACTTTACCTGCTATCCTACTGCTTAGTATAGGATGCTAGAGTTCCATCAGTGGCCCTACACTCTTGTCCGTCTGCCATGCTATACTACTGGGCTGTGATCACTTCGGGAGGTGATCACGGGTATATACTATATATTTTACACTATTACATTACCTGTGGTACTGTCCGGAGATGGGGGCTGAAAGGACAGGTGGCTCCATCCCAGTAGAGGTGGGCCTGGGTTCCCGACGGCCCCCAACTGTTACTTTGTGGCGGAGCGACAGGGCAGGTTGAGACCGCCTAGGAGTAGAGGTGGGCCTGGCCCTGTTCGACGTTCGCGGATACTTAACACGCTTAACGAGATCTTGGTATTTGATCTGAGTTGGCTACGAGCTTATACGCACTAACCATCTACGTGGGAGTAGTTATGGGTATCCCGGCGTCGTGGTATCAGCCGAAGCACTTCAGATGTCAGCGACTGAGTGGCGCGCGCCGGGTTGGACTGCGTTAACGCAACTTCCTTTGTAATGGAGGTTGCTAGGTCTGCTCACCAGCCGCGTACGCAACGTGCAGGTGTGCTAAGGGCGATGGGCCCAGACCCCTGTGCGCTTAGGTTTAGACCGGCGTGCTGACCTCTCTGTTGTGCCTAGGTGGGGCTGCGACGTGTTGATCTTCCGCGGCCGGTCATGACCCAGGAAAGTGTGTCCGGCCAAATGGGATCAAGCATGTTGGGTAAGTTGGTGCACCCCTGCAGGGAAGTTAATCTATTCGAATAGCCGTGATCTTCGGTAACAGGATGACTTGGAGTTGTACCTTGACCTTATGACAACTAGAACCGGATACTTAATAAAACACACCCTTCCAAGTTCCATAGACAACCCGGTGATCGCTTTTCCACAGGGCGACGAGGGGAGGATCGCCGGGTAGGATTATGCTACTGCGATGCTACTGGAGATGCTACTTGGAGATGCTACTTGGAGATGCTACTTGGGGGACTTCAATCTACTCTCTTCTACATGCTGCAAGACGGAGGCTGCCAGAAGCGTAGTCTTCAATAGGATTAGCTATCCCCCTCTTATTCTAGCATTCTGCAGTTCAGTCCACCGATATGTCCCTTTACACATATACCCATGCATATGTAGTGTTGCTCCTTGCTTGCGAGTACTTTGGATGAGTACTCACGGTTGCTTTTCTCCCTCTTTTCCCCTTTCCCTTCTACCTGGTTGTCGCAACCAGATGCTGGAGCCCTGGAGCCAGACGCCACCGTCGATGATGACTACTACACTGGAGGCGCCTACTACTACGTGCAGCCCGCTGACGACGACCAGGAGTAGTTTAGGAGGATCCCAGGCAGGAGGCCTGCGCCTCTTTCAATCTATATCCCAGTTTGTGCTAGCCTTCTTAAGGCAAACTTGTTTAACTTATGTCTGTACTCAGATATTGTTGCTTCCGCTGACTCGTCTATGATCGAGCACTTGTATTCTAGCCATCGAGGCCCCTGGCTTGTATTATGATGCTTGTATGACTTATTTATGTTTTAGAGTTGTGTTGTGACATCTTCCCATGAGTCCCTGATCTTGATCGTACACATTTGCGTGCATGATTAGTGTACGATTAAATCGGGGGTGTCACACCGGTACAACAAGACATTTCGACAGGGTAAAACTAAACCAGCAACACCGCCCGAATGTGCCGACAAATCCCGATAGGAGCTGCACATATCTCTTTCTCAAGGCACACCGGATCGTCCAAACTTCTGGTAGGCCAGCCCAGAGTTGCCCTTGGTGGCCACCGATGGCTTACAAGTTGGACCAACACTCAGAGGAGCACTGGCCCGAGGGGGTAAATAATGATGACCCTTAGGAGCGCGACTCCCAAGGGAAAAGAAAAGGCTAGGTGGCAAATGTTAAAACCAATGTTGGGCATTGCTGGAAGAGCTTTACTTAAGGCGAATTGTCAAGGGGTTCCCATTATAGCCCAACCGCGTGAGGAACGCAAAATCCGGGAACATAACACCGATATGACGGAAACTAGGGCGGCAAGAGTGGAACAAAACACCAGGCATAAGGCCGAGCCTTCCACCCTTTACCAAGTATATAGATGCATTAATTAAATAAGATATATTGTGATATCCCAACAAGTAAATAAATGTCCCGACAAGGAAGGGCCTCCAATCTTCACCTGCAACTAACAACGCTATAAGAGGGGCTGAGCAAAGCGGTAACATAGCCAATCAACGGTTTGCTAGGACATGGTGGGTTAGAGGTTTGACATGGCAATTAAGGAGGCTGACAAGCAAATGCTAGGCATCGTAGCATTGGCATAGCAAAGAGCGAGCAAACTAGCATAGCAAAGATAGTAGTGATTTCGATGGTATGATCATCTTGCCTGAAATCCCGCAAGGAAGAAGAACGAGTCCATGAAGAAGACAAACGGACGTAGACGAACGAATCCTCACAACACGACGTTATCGGAACCAACCCGAAGAAGCAACACCGGAAAAGAGCAAACAACATAGTAAACAACCACCACAAAATCATGGCATGATGCACAATCAAGTATGATGCATGTCCGGTTTAAGTATGCATGGCATGGCAAGGCACAAGCAATCCTACAAGTTAAATGGAGCTCAATATGCAACTTCGTTGCATATTGACGAAACACCACATTCAAGTTATTTAGTTCGATCTCGTTTATGTACCCAACAACATTAAATGTTGATTAACATGGCAAGAGGGTGAAGCAAAGTAAAACTAGCTACCTAGTCAAGGTTAAATGAGGCCGGAAGCAACGAACAACAATTCCGGAAACTCCTCATGAGCATATTATAGATTTGGTACTGTTCTGATCTAAACACAATTTTAGGGTTGTTAAACATGCAAGATGAGTGCACCATGTTAAACTAGGCATTTTTTCTACCCCATTTACATATAAAGTTTGTTAAAAACGGAGCTACGGTTATTTAGTTATGAATTAAATCATTTTAACATGGCATAGGAGCAAATTAGTGCAAACAACATTTTTAACATTTCAAACATAGATGAAAGTTGGATATTATTAATCTACACAAAATTCTGAGCAAGTTTCATATATAAAACATTTTAATCCGATGCACGGTTAGCGAGTTATTAAATGCATGATCTAGGGGGACTATTCTGCAAAACTGGCAATCTCTGGATAAATAGGAAAATTGTTCCGCAGAAAAAAAACATGAATCGGGCCGAATCTGGCTGGCCCGATAGGTAATAAAACAAGAGGGGCGCTGGGGTGTGGGTCACCCATGGGCCGTGGCCCATCTGCAGAGGAGCCGGCTTGGGGCAGCGGGGCTGGGGAAGCTGGGCCGGCCCACGAAGGAGGAGGAGGCAGGCCGAACGAGGCCGGCTGGAGCTGGGCCGAAGGCGGGGGCCGCGAAGGGTCAACGGAGCCGGGGAGGGAGTGGCTGGATCGGGCTCCTCCCGATGCATGGTGGCGGCGGCGCTGGGGAACTCCGGCGAGAGGGCTGGATGGCGCGGGGAGGCCGGGACGGCCGAGAACGGACGGATCCGGGCACGGGGACCCCGAATCTGGCCGCGGTGGTTGACGACCGCGCTCCTGGAGGTGGGTTCCGGCGTGGTGGAGCTCTCATGGCGGCGCATCTCGACGGGGCTCGGCAGGGAGCAAGGTGGTGTGGCGGGGAGGCCAGCGCGGTGCGGTGGTGCCTCTCCGGCGAAGT
>NC_057809.1:187896322-187953500 GCF_018294505.1 Triticum aestivum | reverse complement strand
CGGGCCCGTGCGGGCCCGCGATGGGCTCCGCGGGCCGGCGCGGTGGGAGGCGGCGCGCTGGACAGGTGGCACGCCGTGGTTGGAGGAGAGCGGCGGCAGGGCGACGTGGCGGCTTCTGATTGGGTGGAGTGAGGTGGAGGCTGGACGCGTCCGGCGGGCGCGGACATGTCCGGCGGCGGAGTGGGAAGAAGCTAGGGTTAGATCTGCGCGAGGATTTCGGAGGGAGACACATATTTATAGGTAGAGGGAGCTAGGAGAGTCCAAATGAGGTGTGGTTTGCGGCCACGCGATCGTGATCAAACGCTCTAGATGATGGAGCAGAGTAAGGTGGGTTTTTGGGCCAAATTGGAGGGGTGTTGGGCTGCAACACACACGAGTCCTTCTCGGTCCCTCGGTTAACCGTTGGAGTATCAAACGAAGTCCAAATGATACGAAACTTTACAAGCGGTCTACCGGTAGTAAACCAAGGCTGCATGACAAATCTCGGTCCAATCCGGAAATGTTTAATGCCCACACATGAAAGAAAGGTAGAAATTACCACCGGAGGAGAACGAAGCGCCGGAATGCAAAACGGATAACGGGGAAAATGCTCGGATGCATGAGACGAACACGTATGCAGATGAAATGCACATGATGACATGATATGCAATGCATGACACGCAAGCAATGACAAGGCAACAACAGCGAATAACTGAACGACACCTGGCACGTTGGTCTCGGGGCGTTACAAACTCCATGTTCCAACAAGGAACAAACTTCAATCTTCACCTGCAACTAACAACGCTATAAGAGGGGCTGAGCAAAGCAGTAACATAGCCAAACAACGGTTTGCTAGGACACAGTGGGTTAGAGGCTTGGTTCAACAATATAGGACACATGATAAGCAAGTGGTAGGTATCATGGCATAGGCATAGCAAAAGAGCGAGCATCTAGCAAGCAAAGATAGAAGTGATTTCGAGGGTATGGTCATCTTGCCTGAGATCCCGCAAGGAAGAAGAACGAGTCCATGAAGAAGACAAACAGACGTGGTCGAGCGGATCCTCTCAAACACGACGTTACCGGATTACCGAGAAGAAGTACACCGGAAAGAAACAAACAACATAGTAAACAACCACGACATGAACATGGCAGGATGCACAATCAAGTATGATGCATGTCCGGTTTAATGAAGCATGGCATGGCAAAATGCACAAACAATCCCTACAAATTAAGTGGAGCTCAACATGCAACGGGATGCATATTGACGGAACACCACATTCGAGTTACTTAGTTCGATCTCGTTTATGTACCCAACAATATTAAATGTTGTTAGCATGTCAAGAGGGTGAAGCAAAGTAAAACTACCTATCTAGTCTAGTTTAAATGAGGCCGGAAGCAATGAACAACAATTGTGGTAAATTCCCATAAGCATATATTAGGTTTGGTGCTGTTCTTCCCTAAACATAATTTTAGAGTTGTTAAACATGCTAGATGAGTGCATCATGTTAAACTAGGCATTTTTCTACCCCATTTACATATAAAATTTATTAAATTCCGAGTTACGGTTATTTAGTTATGAAATAAATCATTTTAGCAAGTTATTTAAGCAAATTTAAACAAACATCATTTTAAACATTTTAAACATGGTTGAAAGTTGGATATTATGAAACTAGATGAAATTCTAGTCAAGTTACATATATAATTTATTTAGATCCAATGCACGGTTGGTGAGTTATGATATGCATGATGTTTAGGGGCTATTCTGCAAAACTGGCAATTCTCAGGATAATGTCTAAATTCGCAGTAGGAAAAAAAACACAATACGGGCTGACTCTGGTTGGGCAAACAGAGAGGAGGCTCTGGAGCTCACCTAGCTGGGCCAGGCCCAGCTGGAGGAGAGGCTGGGCCGCGATGAGGCAACAAGGCGAGGCCGGCAGGGAGCGGATGTAGGCCGTGGGGCAAGGGAGGCCCACAGGCGGCGAAGGCGACCAGTGGACGGACAAGGCTGTTGTGCTGGCATGGTACACGGTCAACGGGCGCTGGAGTTGCCGCGGTCTCGAGGAAGAAACAGAGGAGACCGCGAGATAAAGGGTCGAGCTCCTCCGTCCGGTGTAGAAACGAGCGGAGGCCGACGCCACAGGGATCCAGGGCGGCGCAGCTGATCCAGGGCACAAGCGCGGTGTCCGAGGCAGGACCCGCCGGACCCGTGGCGACCCGCGGCAGTAGGGACGTGAGGTCGACGAATCTCGGGCGGCCATCCATGGTGGCCCCTGGAGAGAGAGGAGAGAAAGAAAGTTAAGGCGAGGGAGTGAAAACTAGGGGGAGGAAGAGAAAGGAAGGGGTTGCGTGACCTGGTCACCGACGGCTGGAGCAGGGCGGTGCTGGAGTTGCTCGAGGGGAGGAGTGCGTGTCCTCGGGCGCTTGGTTGCCGATGCAGAGGAGCAGCAGAAGCAGGGAGGCCGGCGTGAGGGAGATCAACTCCGACGGGAACGCGGCGAAGCAACGGCTTGATGCAGGGGAACTGGGCGCTGCGCTTCGGTCGCTCGTCTCCCTCGCAGACGAGGACGAGGCAGGAGGTCGCGCGAGGGACTTGGCGGTGGGGACGGCCTGAAGCTGCTGCTGGTGGCCGGCGTGAGGGAGACGAGGTGAGGAGGAGGCGCTCAGCTGGAGGGTTCAAGCGACGGGAGGAGCGGGCGGTGGTGCGGTGGTTGGTTGGGTGGCGAAAATGATGAGGATTTTGGATCGGGGACGAAGCCACTGATTGGATGGGAATGGATCCCGAGGTGGGTGATGAGTGCAGCGGCGGCTGCAGGGACTAATCCCCTAGAATTTAGGGTTGGGGCAGATTTGGTTAGGGGGTCATCTGCTATAAATAGCATATGGCCTAGAGGGGGCTTAGAACAAATTTGATCATCGGATCGCGATCGGACGATCAAGAATAACAGGTTAGAGGAGTCCAAATAAGAAAACGGAGATATTTTAGGGATGTTTGGGGATGATCTGGATTCAACGGTGACGACTGTCCGGGTCGGGTTTGGGTAAGTTTCGGACGCGCACGAGAGGTCTATGCACGGCGCAAAGAGGTGTAGGCTGGGTCTAATGGGTTGCAGGAGGTCTGTGTAGGAGGGTGTGGGCTGAGAGGAGGGAAGAGAGGGCAGCCTGGCAACAATTTTCGGAGACCGAAAACGTCCGACGAAAAGACCGGCTATATTGCCGCTATAGTTATCCGTTGGGGTATCAAACGGACTCCGAATGTGATGAAACTTGGCAGGCGGCCTATCTACACTATAATAAGACCGCACGCCAAATCTCATCCCATTCTGAGAACATTTTCTGTCCACTTAAAAATAATAATATTCGGACATGCCGCGGGCGCATGCGAGTGTGGTTGGGCTCGGAACGGACAACGGACGGAAGCAAGTTTTGAAAACATGATGATGCAATGCACATGATGACATGATGAAAATGCAACACGCAAGCAAATACAAGGCAACAACAGTGAATCACTGGAAGACACCTGGCGCGACGGTCTCGGGGCGTCACAGGTTTACTTGCCACTGTGTGCCGATCTTGTGAAAAACAATTACGCCATTGGAGCCGCTTTGAAAGCTTATTGTAATAAGATAGCCAAAACTCCGTTATTTGCCATGCCATCGAGCATCTTTTATAATGCCTCATGACAACTGGTGCTACCTTTTGAGATATATTTATGCATCACCCATGATGAATTGTGTTCCTGGGTACAATAACTTAAAAGTATCTAGCAGTTTACCGCTAGACGGGTCATAATGTCCAGGAAGTATACAATAAATAGATGAAGTAATTGAAGTGTTTGTACAAAAAGCAATATACATAACATACCTCATTCGTTGACCAACAGTGTATACGGCAAAGTTGTTAATACCAATCCGGAACGTTGATAACCCCATCTTTGAAATACCGGTCTATACATTAAACCAGACCGGGATAACTACCGGGTTTCCTTTATAACACCGGTGATTTAGTCAAACCGGACCGGTTCAATAAACACCGGTTTATAATTGATGATGTGCTGACAACTTGTAGTTGAAAAGCAAGCCGGGTCAAGGACGCCGGTTTATCAAAAAATACTTATGAACTTCAACAAATAAAACTCAAAAAGGAAAATATGCAAGGCTTTTTACGAGCTGCCAGGCTCCAAATCGAGGCTTTTCATGGGCTGCTAGGCCTTTGAGTTAAACCATTTAACAAAGCCTTTTAAGATGGGCCTCCAATTAACCAATCATCGTTTTAACTTTGACAAGTTCAGGGTCTATAAAAGATTGACATGTCAAACACTCGATGGGTCATACCAGGATTACCTGGACAGGAGTGGCTTACTTGATGAAGGCAGGTTTACCCGGGTTTTTAGGTGAATACACCAGGCTTCCAAGCCGTGGCTTGATAGCCAATTACAAGGGTCCTTTCAAACTCTTTGTTACTTTGCAAAAAGAGCCCCCAAGTAACTTTGTGAGTTGTGCTCAGTGTGTGCCCATGTTTGAGTCTGTGCTTTGTGCAACACTCTCTTTGGCTCCACATATTTTTCTTTTTGTGGCCTAAATGCCTATCAAGAGGTGTAGCTATGGTGTGATAACAACCAAGCCCCCTAGTGATATCCCTTCGTGGTTTCAAAACCGATCAAGAGGTGTAGCTGTAGTTCAAATATGACTAAGCCCCCTAGTGATTTTCTTTATATCCGTGCAACTGCTAAGACCGGATTAATAAAAACTCCGCTTTGCCAGTTAACTCGTTAACACACACAAGATGTAAAAAGAACAGATACCCCACTTATAACGGAGGCTCCGGTTTATTATATGATATATACACTGTCATAAATATGTACAGATGAAGAGCCTATGGCTTCAAGTATAGTAAGGCCGAAGGAGAGCTATGTTCCATGGCCGCTTGGTCTCCTCCTCCGATTGACGTGAGTCTTTATGCTCTCAAACATCAATGAGGTAGTAAGACCTGTTGTGCAGATTTTTGCTGACCACAAAGGGTCCTTCCCAAGGTGGGGATAACTTGTGCATATCAGTCTGATCCTGGATGAGCCGGAGCACCAAATCGCCTTCTTGAAAGGTTCTGGTTTTAACCTAGTGGTTGTGATAACATCGGAGATCTTGTTGATAAATCGCCGATTGTGCTGCTGCAAGATCACGCTCTTCATCCAACAGGTCCAGAGAATCCTGACGTGCCTTCTCATTATCAGCATCAACATAAGCTGTCACACGGGGCGAGTCATGACGGATGTCACTAGGAAGAACGGCCTCCGCTCCATAGACCATGAAGAAAGGTGTGTAACATGTAGACCTATTGGGTGTGGTGTTGATGCTCCATAACACATAAGGTAGCTCCTCAACCCAACAATCCGGTGTCCGCTTTAAGGGAACCATAAGCCTGGGTTTGATACCCCGTAGAATTTCTTGATTTGCCCTCTCTGCTTGACCATTAGATTGGGGGTGAGCCACCGATGCTAGATCGAGCCAGATGTGCTCACATTGACAAAATTCTTCCATCTCCCCCTTTGACAAGTTAGTACAATTATCTGTTATAATGCTGTGTGGAAAACCAAACCGGAATATCACCTTTTTGATGAATTGAACCGCCGTTGCTGCATCACACTTGCTGACTGGCTCTGCCTCCACCCATTTGGTGAATTTATCAACTGCTACTAATAGGTGGGTCTTTTTGTCCTTAGATCGCTTGAAGGGTCCAACCATATCAAGCCCGCAAGTTGCAAACGGCCACGTAATCAGAATCATCCGCAACTCTTGAGCCGGAACGTGCGCACGGCGGGCGAATTTTTGACACCCGTCACATCTCTTGACTAAATCTTCCGCATCAGCATGCGCCGTCAACCAGTAAAAACCGTGGCGAAAAGCTTTAGCAACCAAAGACTTTGAACCGGCGTGGTGACCACAGTCCCCTTCATGGATTTCTCGCAAAATCTCACAACCTTCTTGAGGAGAAACACAACGCTGAATTGCTCCTAAAACGCTGTAGCGATGTAACTCCCCGTTGAGTATGGTCATGGACTTGGAACGCCGGATTATCTGTCGGGCCAATGTTTCATCGTCTGGTAACTCGCCCCGGTTCATGTAAGCCAGATATGGGATTGTCCAATCCGGTATGGCATGCAGAGCTGCCACCAACTGAGCCTCCGGATCAGGAATAGCCAAATCTTCTTCGGTTGGCACCTTGACTGACGGATTATGCAACACATCAAGAAAGACATTGGGCGGGACCGGTTTACGCTGGGAACCAAGACGACTTAAAGCGTCCACTGCTTCATTCTTCCGCCAGTCTATATGGTCCACCTGATAACCCTTAAAGTGACCAGCCACTGTGTCCACCTCTCGCCGATATGCAGCCATGAGTGGGTCCTTAGAATCCCAGGTGCCAGACACCTGCTGAGCCACTAGATTTGAATCGCCAAAGCACTTAACCCGGCTCAAATTCATCTCCTTAGCCATCCGAAGACCGTGGAGCAAAGCCTCATATTCAGCTGCATTGTTAGTACAAGGGAACAATAAACGGAGGACATAACAAAACTTGTCACCTCGTGGGGAAGTTAGTATGACTCCAGCCCCCGAGCCCTCCAACTGTTTGGACCCATCAAAATGAATAGTCCAATATGTATTATCTGGTTTCTCTTCAGGTGCATGTAACTCCGTCCAATCATTGATGAAGTCCACAAGAGCCTGGGATTTGATCGCTGTGCGGGGTATATATTTGAGCCCATGAGGTCCAAGCTCAATAGCCCACTTGGCAATCCGGCCAGTTGCTTCTCTGTTTTGAATGATATCGCCCAGAGGAGCTGAACTGACCACTGTGATGGGATGGCCCTGAAAAATAATGTTTAAGCTTCCGGCTTGCCATAAGTACTCCATACACCAGCTTCTGCCAATGTGGATACCTCTGCTTTGACTCAATGAGCACCTCGCTGATATAATAAACCGGCCGTTCAACCGGATATTCCTTGCCAAGCTCCTTGCGCTCTACCACAATGGCTACGCTAACAGCCCAGGCATTAGCAGCCACATATAGTAATAACGGCTCTTTATCGATCGGCGCTGCAAGCACGGGCAGTTTAGCTAGATGCCTCTTCAGACCCTCGAACGCTTTATCAGCTGCCTTGCTCCAGACAAAGTTATCTATTTTCTTGAGCATCTGATATAAGGGGATGGCCTTCTCTCCAAGGCGACTGATAAACCGGCTCAAGGCTGTAATCCGGTCGGCCAGACGTTGAACATCGTTGATACACGTCGGTTTAGCCAAGGATGTAATTGCTATATTTTTTCCGGATTAGCCTCAATGCCTCTGTTTGACACCAGAAAACCCAAGAGCTTGCCTGTCGGGACACCAAAGACACATTTCTCCGGATTGAGCATCATCTTGTAAACCCGGAGATTGTCAAAGGTTTCTCTCAAATCATCTATCAATGTCTCCTCCTTTCCGGACTTTACCACAATATCATCCACATATGCATGAACATTGCGCCCAATTTGCTTATGAAGGCAATTCTGAACACATCGCTGGTAAGTTGCCTGGGCACTCTTGAGTCCAAAAGGCATGGAAACATAGCAGAAGGCTCCAAAGGGAGTTATGAAAGCTGTCTTCTCCTGGTCCTTAACTGCCATCTTGATCTGATGATAACCAGAATACGCATCCAGAAAACACAAACGATCACAACCTGCCGTTGCATCAATTATCCGATCAATGCGAGGGAGAGCAAAGGGGTCTGTAGGGCAAGCTTTGTGTAAATATGTGTAATCCACACACATACGCCAAGTGTCGTTTTTCTTAAGAACCAGCACCGGATTAGCCAACCACTCTGGATGAAAGACCTCTACAATAAACCCTGCGGCCAACAGACGGGCTACCTCTTCCCCAATAGCCTTACGCCTTTCTTCATTGAAGCGGCGGAGAAACTGCCAGATCGGTTTAAACTTAGGATCAATGTTAAGTGTGTGCTCAGCGAGTTCCCTCGGTACACCTGGCATGTCAGAAGGTTTCCATGCAAAGATGTCCCGATTCTCACGGATGAACTCGATGAGCGCGCTTTCCTATTTGGGATCCAGGTTAGCGCTGATGCTGAACTGTTTGGATGAATCGCCAGGAACAAATTCAACCATCTTAGTATTTGTGGCCGATTTAAACTTCAATGCCGGATCGTGTTCCGTAGTTGGCTTTTTCAAAGAAGTCATGTCTGCCGGATCAACTTGCTCCTTATAGAATTTCAGCTCCTCCATGGCACAAACCGACTCAGCATAAGCCGCATCACCTTCCTCACATTCCAAAGCGATCTTTCTGCTTCCATGTACTGTGATAGTACCCTTATGACCTGGTATTTTAAGCTGTAAATAAACATAACATGGCCTTGCCATGAATTTAGCATAAGCCGGCCGCCCAAACAAGGTGTGGTACGGACTTTTGATTTTTACCACCTCAAACGTCAATGTTTCTGACCTTGAATCATAATCATCTCCAAAAGCCACCTCTAAGGCTATCTTGCCAACAGGATATGCAGACTTACCAGGCACCATGCCATGAAAAACGGTATTTGATGGTTTAAGATTCTTATCTGTCAACCCCATATGACGGAATGTGTCATAATACAGAATGTTGATACTGCTTCCGCCATCCATGGCCACTTTAGTAAACTTGTATCCCCCGACTTGCGGGGCTACCACCAGGGCCAAGTGACCCGGATTATCAACCCGAGGTGGGTGATCCTCCCTACTCCACAAAATGGGTTGCTCAGACCAGCGTAAGTACTGAGGCACTGCCGGTTCAACAGAGTTTACTGCCCTTTTGTGAAGTTTCTGATCACGCTTGCACAAACTAGTGGTGAAAACATGATATTGACCGCTATTTAGCTGCTTGGGACTGCTGTGGTAACCCGACTGCTGCTGTTGCTGCTGATTCCCCTAATGGTTGTAGCCTCCCTGGTTTCTTTGGTGCCCTTGATTGATGTGTCCAGTTTTGTTGCGTTGAAACCCTGAACCGAACCACCACCTCAATAACTTGGCCCGTGGAAACCACCTCCAGAACCGCCGGGCGGGCCATTATCATACTGGAACATATTGGAATTCTTGAAATCCCGCATGATATAACAATCCTTCCAAAGATGCAATGCTGGCTTCTCCTTTGATCCATGCTTTGGACAGGGCTGATTTAACAGGCGCTCCAAATTGGGGCCTGAACCTCCTCCCCTCTGGGGCTGCTTGCCCTTACGGTGCTGGCCATTCTCCTGAGCATTGGTGTTAGCAACAAAGTCCAAGCTGCTGTCGGCCTTGCGCTTACCGCTGTTCCCATGGCCTGCTGGATTAGGCTACTGACCCTTGGCGTTGCCGTTCTTTTTCCCTTTCTCTGGTTTATCCTCCTCTGAATCCGGGTCCTTGGTATTATCTGAATCAGCGTATTTAACCAAAGCGGCCATGAGCATTGACATATCGTTGCAGTGACGTTTGAGCCTTCCTAATTTCTGTTTGAGTGGCTTGAAATGGCAATTGCCCTCTAATGTTAACATTGCGGTGTCTGCATTGATACGATCTGGTGAGTGCAAAATCGCTGAGACCCATTTAACCCAATGGGTCGTGGACTCCCCTTCCTCTTGGACACAAGCGGCCAGATCCATGATTGACATTGGCTGCTTACAAGTATCTTTGAAATTCTGGATAAACCGGTGCTTCAATTCGACCCATGATCCGACAGAGTTAGTTGGCAAGCTCTTCAACCAAGTACGAGCTGTTCCTTCCAACATCATGGTGAAATATTTAGCACACACTGCCTCATCCACATCTAACATCTCCATTGCCATCTCATAGCTCTCCACCCACGCCTCTGGTTGCAAATCGGCGGTGTAATTTGGTACCTTACGAGGTCCCTTGAAGTCCTTGGGAAGTCTCACATTAAGCAAAGCGGGGGTGAGACACGGCACCCCTAAGGAACTAAACACCACACCTGGCTCTACTGAAGTCGTAGGGTGAACCGGAGTATGTTGTCATGCTCCGTGTCGAGATGCCAACTCGGCCTCTCGACGTGCGCGGTCGTGGTCCACAACATCCTGCGCATTAGCGCCTCCCCCTGTCGGGTTGTTTCCTCTCGGTGAATTTCGGAGACGTGCACTGCTGGATACAGCCGGTTCGTCCTCCACGTGTCTGCTATAGCTCCGGCTTGGACGGGAAGTGGAATGAATCCTCTCACGACAAATGAATATGCCTGCTGTTGATTTAGCGTTGTTTGAAGGAGATCCCTGGCCCGACGTGCTTCCACCGCAACTGGTGACTCGCCGTCGGTTGGGAGGGCTGCCAGGCATGAAGCGGCGGCCACAATATTATCCAACGGGTTGGAATAATGCCCGGGAGGTGTTGGTACATACTGTGGCACAACGTTGTTCTGGCAAGGCGGGTCCATCGTGCGCGGTTGAACCGACGCTCCTGTTCCCGGTGCCTCTGCCCGGTTTAGTATGGGTTGGTTACCAGCTCCTGCTCCTGGTGTGTTGAAGATATTCTGCGGCTCATAAACCGATGGGAGACGCGATCGGTACCTTCTTCTCATGACTTCCTCTGAAGCATTCTGATCCAGCCTAATCCGGTAGGCCTGTGCTTCCAATTCAGCCCGCTCTGTAGCCATCCTAGCGTTCTCTGTCGCCAGGCCCGCTTTAGCTTGAGCTATCTGGTCTTTCACCTTTGCAATCTCTGCATTGTGCTGATCCCTGGCTGCTGCATCCACCTCTGCGGCTATCAACGTTGCCAAAGCATCGAACAAATCAGACAGGACTTGGGCTAGAGGCGGCGCAGAGCTTCCTGCCCCTGACGGTGTAGCTGTTGTTGAACCGGAGAGTATTGCTGCGGCGGTCAATGAATGAGGCGCTGATTGTGTGTCGGCCATGAAGATGGCGGCCCGGTTTGGCAGATTAGGGGAATCCGGAATACTGTTGCCCTCGGATCCTCCATCAATCCGACCGTCCTGCAACTGATAAAGCGATTCGGTCTCTCCAGAAGACTCGTCATCAGAACAGACCACGGTCTCTCCATCGGATACCGGCCCGTCCTCGTATCTCGATCCATGGATGACACCTGCGAAAACATGCCTTGCCTCGGGCTGAACCGGCGAAGAACTTGCACGCCGAGCCGTTTTGATGATGTCGGTGCAGATGTCCGGCTCAGGGGTCGGTTCGCCAATCTTGCCGATGAAGACATGAATCCCACTGAAGGGGACCCGGTGCCCGTACTTGATTGAATCGGCCTCGGGACCCCATCCTGCATTGTTGATGTAGAGCTTGCCGCAATGACTCTTCGTCATCCGGCCCACAATGTATCCCTTAAGTCCATCAAAGTTGCCCTTCAAGAACTCAAAACCATCGTGCTATAGCCCCATGGTGGGCGCCAACTGTCGTGGGTTTGTCACGGCAGATGTCCTTGTGAAAGGACTTAGTCGTGGAGCCATCGCCACGGGTTAGTTTAAAGGGGTTAAACGGGACAAGGGGACGCGTGGAGTTTTTATACTTGTTCGGCCCCTTCAAGGAAGGTAAAAGCCTACGTCTAGTTGTGATTGGTATTGCTACGGTTTCGAAGGCCAGGTAAAAGCCTACGTCTTGTTCCGCTTTGTCTGGCTCTCGAGTTGCTGTTCGTCCCTAAACCGCTGCCGGGTCATCCCTTTATATACATAGGTTGACGCCCGCCGGGCTACAGAGTCCTGAAGCCGGATCATAAACATGTCCGGTTCGGTCTCTATCCTTCCTATCTTACAATACAATTTACATGACTAGGTCGGATTACTTTTACAGGTTTTAACCCGCCTTTGGGCCTTGGGCCTTCATAAAGCGCCATCATCCTTGCATCTTCATGGGCTTCTAATCTTCAAGGAGTTAACCCGGCTACACAAGGCCGGTTTACATCCAGTAGTAATATCCCCAACAGTTCCCCTGCTGCAAAAATTATAAGAACATATCACTTCCAAGGTTCAAAGCCATTCTTTGAACTCCATCTTATAGAACAATGTCTATGACCTTAATGTGTCTTAAAATAGTAAATGCATGGGCTGGAAAAACATACGAAGAACCGATCCCTTCCAAGGTTCAAATAGTTTTTTGAACTGTCTATCATAGATATGAAGATTTGGATCCCAGAAAAATAGGGCAGGATTAAGATGCAGATTTTTCAGTGACTCATTACGCTGTAGTTTGTATCCCTGTTCAAAACGAAATATATGTACACTGAAATCCTATTTACCTGATGCGATAAGTCAAAATAATAATCAACCCAATTTTATTTACTGAGCATGAGAACTTATTCTTTTAATATGTCAGAAAGGAGATCAGACAAAATCAACAATAGGATATTTTGAAAATAAATGACATGTCAATTGGCATACAAATCTTCAAAAAACCATTTGACATGATGATTTGGCTGTTGCAAATGGCAAATAAATTACAGCTAAGAAAGAACTACCTGACACTAAACAAGAAAGAAGATAGTTGAGGCGTGCCGGCACATACAATGGCACCGGTAGGAAAGAAACCCATCTTCATTGATCAAATTGTTCTCATGTTGTGCAGATATGACGAGAGAGCTATCCGTAGATAGTGGGGTACACGTACGACCTAGTTAGTCCTGACACGCCATTGATTCATCCATAGACCAAAAAGAAAAGGTTCCAACCAAGCATGCATGAGCACATCCCAGGAGCTCCTAGCAGAATCCTGAAGCTGCAACACGCCCTGCGACGCCAGTACAGTGGCCTGGCACAGGCAACACACCCCGGCCCAACCAGTACGCTGCCTTTGGAACCATCCAGGCTCATGACCGCACGCCTCCCTCCTCCTACCAGCCACGGACAGGCCAATCCATGGGATGGAGTAGAAATATAATTGGTTGTGGAATAACAACAGCAAGACAAATTAGCATCGTCCCAGCCCGCCGCTGCAGCAGCTGGACAAATTAGCCTCGTCGCCGGTGGCCTAGCTCCTGCCGCTACTGCCAAATCGGGGTGGAGGGAAAAGAGGCTTGTGCTCCATACCGGGGAAGGGATGAACCGGGAGGTGGCGCGCAGGCCTGGCCGGATTGGTCGAGAGCAGCGCGCTATAGGCGGAGATAGCAACGACTTGCGGGAGGTTGGCATCAGCGGCGGTGGCGAGCGGTGCGGCGGCCGCCGTCAATTTCGCTTGGGCGAAAAAAGGGATTGGGGCGTGGGATGGGCGAGCGGGTAGGCATGCGTTCGACTCATATTTTTTTGGTTGTACCCATGAAAACGTTGTTTACTTTTTCTTTTTTTTGAGCATGTTTACTTTTTCTTTTGACTAATAAGCTTGTACGTGCAATGCACGTCTCGACTAATAAAAACAATATAATGAGTAACTGAAATAATGAGACAATGAATTTTATTTTGTAACATATACCCACTTCCAATCATGCGGTAAACCACAAAAAACATGCGATCAATATCACTAACATGAAACAATATGAGTAAATGAAATAATGAGACAATGAATTTTATTTTGTAACATACGCCCACTTCCAATCATGCAGTAAACCACAAAAAACATGCAATCAATATCACTAACATGTAACACTGCTTGAAGATTAACAAAGCCAACATTCACGATTCATCATCCATGGTAAGCTATTAAAAAAATAAACAATCACTCACAGAACAAATGATGAGTACAATATCAGACATAAGGAGTTACTTGGGGAAAACAGTTACAAGAAAAGCACTTCGCTAGCATTATACATAGTTGTAGTGCGAGGTAAGAAAATGACACCAACATTAACAATCTAATATTAATCATAAGTACATAGACACCTCATTAGCACACATGAATGCATAAAGAAAGGACCCTGGATTGCCATCACAAGCCATTAAAACATCATCCGAGTGTTGCAAAAAGGGTCTTGACAAACATTCTATTAGTGGAGCTACAAACCATTTAAAAACAATGAACTAATCATGTCCTTCTAGAGAAAAATATAGAAATATAGGAGCCTCAACATGTTCGTTATCTTACAGTGAAGAAGCAATATAGCTGACTGTGAGGGTAAATGAAAGTTGTAAGATTGTATCATCGAAAATAAAGCCCAGCCATGGTACTGATGTAATTCCAAACGCAAGGTCTCGAGCAACACTTGTCAAAGAAGATACAAATTAGCATTAGTAGTATGGTTTTGTATCAATCCAGTTTGGACTTGTAAATATTCACATGTGTTCCGTTTGTATTGGTTTTCACCTGATTTTCCGTTAATTAATTGAGCAATTCTCTTCTTCTTAATTTCCGGTTCCGAAAAAATAACTTGTGCCAAAAACTTTATCATGGACCGTGTATCGGAAGTTTTTCCGAGAACCATTCAATAGAATAACTAACAGACAACAATAGCAGTCCTGTAGAATGCAAGATTGTTTAGTAAGAATACAATCCAAAATAATCTTATAATTGTACATGGTGCAATTTGGTAACTATGCAATAACCCAAAGTTAAGTTGGGGGCAGAAGTATCATTGTCGGTTAATTTCCCGGATCAAATAAAAATGAGTTGCCAGTTGCTTCTTCTTAAGAATAATATGCAAAGTAGGTTTCATCCACACACATCCTACCCTGCCCCATCCCCAAACCCCTCTGGTCTCTTTTTTCCTACATGGTGTGAATTTTAAAAAATCAAGTAAAATACACCTGTTTTAAATTTCACACACAATTGTACCAATATAATGATAATTTTACTTTTTATTATGAAGCATACATTCTAAAGCCCAAATAGACCTGTAATCCGTATACTAAGTCAACCATTCTATTTTTGGTTAACTGCTCCCGATAAAACATAGGAATGGGCATGTAGGCAGTTACAGTCATACGAAGAAGTAAAGTTGTGGCAAAATAAGAATTAGAACATTAAATTGCATGGCATATGTCTGTTATCAATCCAGGCACATACATACCTTTACAGCAGCACCAAGCAAAAATGCTGAGATCACCACAAGCTGGAACAGCAAGTAACACCATCTGTGCAATGCATTTGTGCAAAGTAAACGCTTTAGTATACACTGGATAATAATATTAGCAGCTGCGGTGCTATACATAACAGTTCGGCACTGGAAGCTGGCAGGGAAGATATGGGTATATAGTACTACCAAAGTAGAAATATTTTTTACATGCTGAAGAGAAATTAGAGAAGGCAAATGTGATGTGCGCAATAAAGCTTATTTTAGCAGACAAGAGGGGTTGCTGCCCACAATTTTTTGTACAACATATCCAACTGAAGAAACCTACTTGTGCTGAAGAGAAATTAGAGAAGGCAAATGACTGAACTCACATAATGTGTGAGTCATTATGTTTTTCTTTTAAAAAAACCGCAACTGTTTTCTGTACAGCATCAACTCACACGCATCCCATCTCTGAAAATATTGTAGCCTGTCCCGAAAACTAAAGCATGTGTGGTATTTCTCTGTTAATAAATCAATAAAGATCAAGTCAATATTTCTAAAATTGGCATTTCAATAGCTTTGGGCATAATACGGCCACGATATGTTTTTTGCTCATTGATGACAATTATCTGCATCACTAATTTCTACAACCTCAATAAAACTTGATCTGAGTATACCTAATGAAAAGGTTATCTACCATCAGCAAGGTAGTCAACTCATAACCCTGAGTATCCTGCAAGTTATGGAATGCTTGAGGAACCATACTATCCAGAATGTAGGCTCCACAATTTGAATACTGACTATATCCGAATTTGAGAAGACAACACATTAAATTAGCGAAAAATCATATGCACTTCTGAATGAGCAATCTTCCATATCATCTACAATTCCAAACCCATTGTATCATTTGGTCAAGAAACTAGAGAGCGGAAACAAATTGCAGAGCATAATCCGATTAGCAATGATTGCATAAACACATCTGAAAATATAAAGTGAGGAGTTTAACTATCTACCATTTCCCCCGGGAGCATGGAGCTAAGTGGGATCCTCGTATGATTCTCATTGGCTTTCTGGGTGTCTTGTAGGATGACCGGCTTGATCCAGCCTTCCTTGCCACTGAATCTCATGGAGTTGAACCTACAGTTGAAGTCCTTGCAACTACAAAAACTCATATGGCTTTTAGGTGAACCGCCTCCAAAGCCAATGAAATAGTTAATCGGTAGTTCACTACATTCAAGAAAACATTGGAAAGTATTTTCAAATATAACCTAAATGGCACATACATGAAGAACCATCATAAACTTCTCACCCCTCTTCATGTCATCTAACTTGAACTTGGAAAGTTGGTTGTCACATTAGCAGAGAAAACATCAATGTAGACGGCAGGAACAAAATGATGCCCCATTAGTAAATTCAAGATGTGATTCCCCTAATTCACTGGCTGATAAGTAGTAATGCACACAAGTATGATATAGATTCCTATAATAGAAACATGAAGTACAAAGAGAATAGCTGCTAAATTCACTATTTAGGTATGGAGAAGTTACCATTTCTTGAGAATCAAGAAGAATATAATTGTAGAATCCCCAAAAACATATTTTTGAACAACAACCATTTTCTTCACTTCCTTCTCATGTTCATGATCTCTCAAAATATAGCTAAAGATACTAACAAATATTTAATCAACACTGTCACATTTAAATTATTTCTTCACAAAAAATCCGTTGTGTAAAGTTAGAAAGGGAAACAAAGGATACATGTTTAAGCTGCTTCTAGAAGTATCTCTTCTTGTGTCATACATTTTTCTATCTTTCCTCTTAATTTGCTGGACCATTATAAAAAGAGGGGTTAGTCAACTAAGATAAAAAACTGACATCCGTTGGGTACAAGTTGGATGGTTGACGAAACCAATTTAACAGCATTCAATGCAAATCTTAGTGGTTTGATTTTAACCAATCTAACAACATTCACTTTTTAGCTTTTCTCATGATGACAGGTGGGCTGGTTGATTGCCTAATGCTCCTCTCAGGAACCCAATCATCAGCAAAGTCCAATGTTCATCCTCTCGTTTAATCTAGTCAATTGTTGAGGCATGGATTAATAGTATAACTGAATAATTATACAATGGATGCTTATCTTGTGATATACTTATGAGCTAACACCGGTAACTCTCACATACATCCTTCTCTGGTCATCATCAGGATCAGGTTCCTGCAAAGGAGTTGGATTCGGAAATGGAATGAGAAATTTAGTTGGAACAAATAGGAGATCAACAAAAGCTACAGAAAATCAATTTGACAGATTGCAAGGAGAAGGAGGGATCGCATATCCTCGCCAAAAACACTATCGAATTATCACAAGCAAGGAAAGAGTAACATGACCAAACAATGAATTCCGAGGAGTAATCGAGATAGCAGCGAAGAATACATAGTAGACGCCTTGACTCGGTGGCTGGATGGCGGCGGCGGGGAGAGGCGAGGGGAGGTGGTGTGGGCGGGAGGGCATTGGCGGTGCGGGTCAACCGCTGGCGGAGAGCTCCGCGATGCCATGCCGCGCCCGAGCCCGCGGCATGGCGTCGCGGAGCTCTCGACCACCGGCGGTTGGCCCGCACAGGTCCACGTCCCTGGCGGTGGCAGCAGCTCTCATGTGGCTCTCGCCGTCGAGGATGAGGGGCGGCGTGTAGAGTAGGGTCATGTGGGGGAGGCGGCAGAAAGGGGAGGGGGTGCGTGCATCGGCTTGGTAGGCAGCGAGGTAATGGGTGTGCCGCGGTTGGGGCGAACAGATCGTGGGGGGGGTTTATTAGCATGGTGGGACAAGGTATTTGCGGACACTAAAACATGGTGGCTGCACTAAAACATGGTGGCTGGTGGGCCAAGGTATTTGCGGGCACTAAAACATGGTGGCTTGGTGTTAAACACAGAAGGACCATGGATCGTTAGATTTGGTGTGCTGACGGTAACGATTATTTTGATCTGCCTCTCTCTTCCTTTTATAGTGGTAGTAGATGAGGGGAACATGGCTTAGAGTCCTGTTCGGATTGGTTTTGGTGGGCGCTTCGGCCGGGAAGGACGCGACGA
The DNA here is from genome assembly GCF_018294505.1 of Triticum aestivum. Classification (NCBI taxonomy): domain Eukaryota; kingdom Viridiplantae; phylum Streptophyta; class Magnoliopsida; order Poales; family Poaceae; genus Triticum; species Triticum aestivum. The sequence continues at coordinate 187,935,505 of NC_057809.1, read as the reverse complement.
GCAGAGAAACGAATCGTTTTTTGACCAAATAGAAAATAATCTTTCTTTAAAATCGCACCCGTTGATCATTGTGGTTAACATAAAATCAACGATTATAAAGAGATGGCGTATGGAGAACTATGAAAGCCTCCATCCTTTATTATTAGGTAAAGATTGCAATCCGTCTTGTCCAATTATTCTTGGTAGACCGTTTTTACGCACTATTAGTGTCGTGATTGATATGAAAGAAGGCAATATTAAATTTCAATTTCCACTAAGAAAGATACTGAACACTTCCCTAGAACTAGAATTAAGCCACCAGATGAATCAGTCATGAGGGCATCATATGGATCTAGAAACAAAGATGACAACACTTGATCCTTTGCATTATGCCTAGCTAGGGGCATAAAACAATAGCGCTTGTTGGGAGGCAACCCAATAAATAAAATTTGTTTTTGTCTTTTTCTTTCTGTTCTTGAGTGTTTGCAAAATTATGCTACTGTTATGAGTGTGTTTTTTGTGTTTTAATTAGTGTTTGTGCCACATAGAGCCTTTAGGATCTTGTTGGGTGATAGTTGATTTGATCTTGCTGAAAAGTAGAAACTTTTTCGCCCAGAAAAATATTTTTTTAAAAAAGTGCGATAAAATATTGATTCTTTTTTAATAGAATTTATACGTAAATTTATGACGTTTTCCAAATTTTTCAGAATTTTTGGAGTTACAGAAGTATTCGAAATATCCATATTGCTACAGACTGTTCTATTTTTGACAGATTCTGTTTTCTTTGCGTTGTGTGCTTGTTTTGATGATTCTATGGTTTTTTGAAGAGTGTTTGCCATAGAAAAGTTGGAATAAATTAGATATAATCAAAAAATAAAATATGAATGGGTTTACAATAGTACTTATAGTAGTGATTTGTGTTCTTATACTAACGGATCTCATGAAGGTTTTGTTGAGTTTTGTGTGATTGAAGTTTTCAAGTTTTGGGTGACTTCACGATGGATGAAGGAATAAGGATTAGCAAAAGGCTGAGCTTGGGGATGCCCATGGCACCTGAAGATAATATTCAAGAAGTATCAAGCAACTAAGCTTGGGGATGCCCTGAGTGGCATCCCCTCTTTTTTCTAACAACCATCGGTATTTTACTTGAAACTATATTTTTATTCGTCACATATTATGAGTTTTTCTTGGAGCGTCTTGTATGATATGAGTCTTTGCTTGTTTTGCTTTGTGTTCTTAGTCATGAATACTTGTTGGACACACCTATTTGAGAGAGCCAAAATTATGTCGTGACTTGTTAGAATTGCTCTCTATGCTTCACTTAAATCTTTATGAGTTATGGAATTGCTCTAGTGCTTCACTTACATCTTTTTTGAGCATGGTGCGCTTTAGTATTTTTGAAGAAATGCTCTCATTCTTCACTTAGAGTTATTTGAGAGTTAGTAATTTTTTTAAGAAATTATCTCTTCCTTCACTTAAATTATTTTGAGACAAGAAAAATTTTATGCTCATGTTCTTCACTTACATTTGTTTGAGCTATCAAAAGCAACATATGAAATTAGTCCCAAAGTGATAGATATACAAGGAGGATATAATAAAAAAAATCATGAAGATCATTGGACAAAATAGACTTGATTCCTTGTAATAGTTTTTGAGATATATTGATATAATATGTGAGTCATGTTGATGAGTAATTATGCTTTAGTAAGAATATTTGTGTTAAGGTTTGTGATTCCCTATGCAAGCACGAAAGTCAATAGTTATGCAATGAAATTACATCCTACTTGTGGTGCATTATTCGGTGTTAGTTATGCTTAATTCTCACTTATGATAGTTTCCGTTTCTTGGTTGGTCGCTTCTCAATCTTTTGCTAGCCTTCATTTTGCACTAAGTATGATCACTACTTGTGCATCCAAAATCCTTTAAACCAATTTTGCCACATGATTCCACTATACCTACCTATATGCGGCATTATTTTGTCGTTCTAAGCAAATTTGTATGTGTCATCTCTAATTTTTCAAAATAAACTTCTTTTTTCTGTGCCTGTACCGCTCATGAAACGATAGGGGTGGCTGATATATTTCCATGCTAGATTTGTTATTCTCAAGATGAGTGTTTATTCACTTGTCATTGCACGAGAGTACGACAAAGGTATTAGAGATGCCTAGTCCCGAAATGAAAAATAAATTTACTTTATGTTGTCAAATAATAAATTCCTTGGAAAGTGCTAGTATGGAAGGCACCCGTGGATACGGTTAGCCATGGAAAGTTAAAATATGGTGGAAAAAGGAATACAATTTATTTTCTGTTTGGGAACCGCCTATGATAAATCTAGCATGAAAAGTATTGGATACTACTCGATCATTTTCGTTGACAAGAAAAGCATGCCTCCCAAAATGTTTTATCTCTATCTTTTTCGCTTTGAGCTCTGGCACCTTTACAAATCCCTACTCCCCTCTACGAAGGGCCTTTCTATTTACTTTATGCATTTTTTATTTTTACTTGAGTGTCCATATTCTCTTATAAACCACCAACTAAGGGGCACTATGGTCGTACTTGAGCGTTGGGTATAGCTAATATGCGAGTGTGTTTCATGAATGGATCAATGATCAAGCATAATGGGTTAGGGATAACTTGCTTTAGCGTTGATATTTTGAAAGATGTGGTTGCTTGTTGATATGCTTGAGTATTAAAGTCCTCATGTCAAAACTAGACTTGATTTGAATCATATAAAAGTCCAAATGTCCATGCTATAAAAGAAAGAATATGTGATGAACATGTTAGGAAGCATTCCAGATCAAAATTTCTGTTTTTATCATTTACCTGCTCGAGGACGAGCATGAATTAAGCTTGGGGATGCTGATACGTCTCCAACGTATCTATAATTTTTTATTGTTCCATGTTGTTATATTATCATTCTTAGATATTTTACAATCATTTTACAATTATTTTTATATCATTTTTGGTACTAACGTATTGACATAGTGCCAAGTGCCAGTTGCTATTTTTTGTTTTTTTACATCACAGAAAATCAATACCAAATGGAGTCCAAACACAGCGAAACTTTTTGTGGAATTTTTACGGACCAGAAGACATCCAATGGGCCGGAGAAGCACCTGGGGGTGCCTCGAGGGGGGCACAACCCACCAGGGCATGCCTGGGCCCCCAAGCGTGCCCAGGTGGGTTGTGCCCACCTCTGTGGCCTCCCTTTATAATTTCTTGTATGTAAGAAGATTATATCAAAACTTGTCTCAAATTTGAAAAAAAAAATATCACAGTCTATTGGTGTCCATATGACACTACGATAAGTTTCATGAATTTCAACTTAGCTTTGGATTCATTGGATTTTAAAATCAAGATTCTAGATGTTACAAATTCCTTGCATGGGGACTAAACATGCACCCAGGGACACATACACATATGATTTTGCAATCCATTTTCGTGCACTATCATGGGTCTCATGTAGATAAAATTTGATTTTTGCACATTTAAATCCCTAGGAAATCAATCAATGTATAAAAAAGGATAGATGTTATCTATTTTTGTCAATTTTCAACACTAAACTCCTTTGGTCGCATGTTCGCTGCAGAAAAAGTTTGACATGCATCTTTGGGCCATATGCACGCGGTGGTCCTAGGACACTCAATCGTGTGGGTCGCAAGGTCGCCATACAACACTATGACATGTGATGGGAGAGGTTAATTTGACCAACAAGGATGTTCATTTTTTGGGTTTTGTTATATGTATGGTAGGAGTATATATAGTATATGTTGAAGAGGGTGGCCGGGGGCAATACTACGCGTCATATAGGACACTCACTCGCGTGCGATCCTTCCATCCATGGCCCGCGAGGTTGTCCTCCATCACTTTGACCAACCAAGGAGGTTTCTTTTTGGGTTGTGTTGCGGTAGGAGTATATAATACACGTCGAAGAGGGGAGGGGGCGGGGGAACACATCTATACTAAACACACGTCATGAATCGATCTCGCTCCGTGTGGGGACTTTTCGGGTTTCGAGGCAGGTGCCGCAAAGAAGTTGTGCATATTGGGTATTAAAAACATCACCAACACATTGGGCCATGTGCAGACAATGGTTGTCACTCATTCGCCTATGAATCTTCCCTTCATGGGCCCATGAGGTCGTCGTCCATCTAATATATGACACAACGACAAGGGTAATTTGACGAACAAGGAGGATTATTTTCGGGTTGTGTTATGGTACGTAGGAGTACATATTACGCATCGAATAGGGGAGGGGGGCAACATATATATATATACACTACGTGTCATGAACCTCGGTTCATGTGGGGGACTTAAAGGTTTCCGAGGCAAGTGCCACATCAAAGTTCTATATATATATTAGGTATTCAAACATCACAACCACACATCTACATACATGTGTTTGGCCCACAAGCAAGCGATGGCAGTTGTCCTCTAGCACTCACTCACGGGGTTATCAGTGAGATGCTTCATCCATCTCTGTGTGCCCGCTTGGTCAATCACTTCGACTGACAAAGATAGAGGTTAATTTGACTTATAACTATGAGGGGATTAAATTTTGGTTTGTCTTATATGGTTCGGTACATGCAACTATATACTTCGCGCGCATGTGTAGGCACGAATCCCTCCCACCGGGTCGAAGGGGGGGGGGCGAGCATGTGACGCACCATGAACCAGATCTGTGTGGGGACTGTCGTTTTTCGACGCATGCATGTGCCACATCAAAATGTTGTGCTTTTGGTATTCAAACATATATGCATGCATCACGCATGTCCATACATATGTTTGGGGCACATATATACATGCAGTGGTTGTCTTTGGACACTCTCTCCCTCGCTTGGTATCATCGATGACCTATATATTTGTGGGCCCGTGTGGACGTCCATCACTTCGACCAACAACGCGAGAGAGGTTACTAGGGTGGATTCTTCTTCTCTTGGTTCGCGTTACCTTATAGTCGTACGTCGATCAAGGCGAGATTTGGGACCTAAGTTCGAGGGCTCTCATACACATGAATCCATATATATGTGATTTTTGGGAAGAAGAATCAACGCGATACGATGCCCGAGGGGGCCACGAGGCTGGGGGCGCGTGATGTCTACTACACAACCTCCTTCTTGTAGACGTTGTTGGGCCTCCAAGTGCAGAGGTTTGTAGGACAGTAGCAAATTTCCCTCAAGTGGATGACCTAAGGTTTATCAATCCGTAGGAGGCGTAGGATGAAGATGGTCTCTCTCAAGCAACCCTGCAACCAAATAACAAAGAGTCTCTTGTGTCCCCAACACACCCAATACAATGGTAAATTGTATAGGTGCACTAGTTCGGCGAAGAGATGGTGATACAAGTGGTATATGGATAGTAGATAAAGGTTTTTGTACTCTGAAAATATAAAAACAGCAAGGTAACTAATGATAAAACTGAGCGTAAACGGTATTGCAATGCTAGGAAACAAGGCCTAGGGTTCGTACTTTCGCTAGTGTAAGTTACCTCAACAATAATAACATAATTGGATCATATAACTATCCCTCAACATGCAACAAAGAGTCACTCCAAAGTCACTAATAGCGCAGAACAAACGAAGAGATTATGGTAGGGTACGAAACCACCTCAAAGTTATTCTTTCCAATCAATCCGTTGGGCTATTCCTATAAGTGTCACAAACAACCCTAGAGTTCGTACTAGAGTAACACCTTAAGACACAAATCAACCAAAACCCTAATGTAACCTAGATACTCCAATGTCACCTCAAGTATCCATGGGTATGATTATACGATATGCATCACACAATCTCAGATTCATCTATTCAACCAACACATAGAACCTCAAAGAGTGCCCCAAAGTTCTACCGGAGAATCACGACGAAAATGTGTGCCAACCCCTATGCATAGGTTCATGGGCGGAACCCGCAAGTTGATCACCAAAACATACATCAAGTGAATCACGTGATATCCCATTGTCACCACAGATACGCACGGCAAGACATACATCAAGTGTTCTCAAATCTTTAAAGACTCAATACGATATGATTACTTCAAAGGGGAAACTCAATTCATTACAAGAGAGAAGAGGGGGAGGAGAAACATCAGATCCAACTATAATAGCAAAGCTCGCGATACATCAAGATCGTGCCAAATCAAGAACACGAGAGAGAGAGAGAGAGAGAGAGAGAGAGAGAGAGAGAGATTAAACACATAGCTACTGGTACATACCCTCAGCCCCGAGGGAGAACTACTCCCTCCTCGTCATGGAGAGCACCGGGATGATGAAGATGGCCACCGGAGAAGGATTGCCCCTCCGATAGGGTGCCAGAACGGGTCTAGATTTGTTTTCGGTGGCTACGAAGGCTTCTGGCGGCGGAATTCCCGATCTATTGTGTTCTTTGGAAGTTTTAGGATACATGGGTATATATGGGTGAAAGGAGTACGTCGGTGGACCGAAGGGGTGGCCACGAGGCAGGGGGGCGCGCCCCAGGGGGGTGGGCGCGCCCCCTGCCCTCGTGAGATCCTCCTTCATCTTCTGACATAGGGTCCAAGTCTATCCAGTAGGTTTCCTTCCAAAAATAACTTCTCCAGTTGATTTCATTCCGTTTCGACTCCATTTGATATTCCTTTTCTTCGAAACACTGAAATAGGCATAACACATTAAATCTGGGCTGGGCCTCCGGTTAATAGGTTAGTCCCAAAAATAATATAAAAGTGGAAAATAAAGCCCAATATTGCCCAAAACAGTAGATAATATAGCATGGAGCAATAAAAAATTATAGATACGTTGGAGACGTATCAAGCATCCCCAAGCTTAATTCTTGCTCGTCCTCGAGTAGGTAAATGATAAAAAGATAATTTTTGATGTGGAATGCTAGTTGGCATAATTTCAATGTAATTCTTCTTACTTGTGATATGAATATTCAGATCCGAAAGATTCAAGACAAAAGTTCATATTGACATAAAAATAATAATACTTCAAGCATACTAATAAAGCAATTATGTCTTCTCAAAATATCCTGGCCAAAGAAAGCTATCCCTACAAAATCATATAGTTTGGCTATGCTCTATCTTCACCACACAAAGTATTTAAATCATGCACAACCCCGATGACAAGCCAAGCAATTGTTTCATACTTTTGATGTGCTCAAACTTTTTCAATCTTCACGCAATATATGAGCGTGAGCCATGGACATAGCACTATAGGTGGAATAGAATGGTGGTTGTGGAGAAGACAAAAAAAGAGAAGATAGTCTCACATCAACTAGGCGTATCAATGGGCTATGGAGATGCCCATCAATAGATATCAATGTGAGTGAGTAGGGATTGCCATGCAACGGATGCACTAGAGCTATAAGTATATGAAAGCTCAACAGAAGAAACTAGTGGGTGTGCATCCAACTTGCTTGCTCACGAAGACCTAGGGCATTTTGAGGAAGCCCATCATTGGAATATACAAGCCAAGTTCTATAATGAAAGATTCCCACTAGTATATGAAAGTGACAACATAGGAGACTCTCTATCATGAAGATCATGGTGCTACTTTGAAGCACAAGTGTGGGAAAAGGATAGTAGCATTGCCCCTTCTCTCTTTTTCTCTCATTTTTTTAATTTTTTGGGACTTATCTTTTTTTATGGCCTCTTTCCCTTTTTTTTATTTGGGCTTCTTTGGCCTCTTTTATTTATTTATTTTCGTCCGGAGTCTCATCCCGACTTATGGGGGAATCATAGTCTCCATCATCCTTTCCTCACTGGGACAATGCTCTAATAATGATGATCATCACACTTTTATTTACTTACAACTCAAGAATTACAACTCGATCTTAGAGAAAGATATGACTCTATATGAATGCCTCCGGCGGTGTACTGGGATGTGCAATGACTCATGAGTGACATGTATGAAAGTATTATGGGCGGTGGCTTTGCCACAAATACGATGTCAACTACATGATCATGCAAAGCAATATGACAATGATGAAGCGTGTCATAATAAATGGAACGGTGGAAAGTTGCATGGCAATATATCTCGGAACGGCTATGGAAATGCCATAATAGGTAGGTATGGTGGCTGTTTTGAGGAAGGTATATGGTGGGTTTATGGTACCGACGAAAGTTGAGCGGTACTAGAGAGGCTAGCAATGGTGGAAGGGTGAGAGTGCGTATAATCCATGGACTCAACATTAGTCATAAAGAACTCACATACTTATTGCAAAAATCTATTAGTTATCGAAACAAAGTATTACGCGCATGCTCCTAGGGGGATAGATTGGTAGGAAAAGACCATCGCTCGTCCCCGACCGCCACTCATAAGAAAGGCAATCAATAAATAAATCATGTTCCGACTTCATCACATAACGGTTCACCATATGTGCATGCTACGGGAATCACAAACTTCAACACAAGCATTTCTCAAATTCATAACTAATCAACTAGCATGACTCTAATATTACCATCCTCATATCTCAAAACAATCATCAAGTATCAAACTTCTCTTAGTATTCAACACACTCATAAGAGAATTTTATTATTCTTGAATACCTAGCATATTAGGATTTTAAGCAAATTACCATGCTATTTAAGACTCTCAAAATAATCTAAGTGAAGCATGAGAGTTCATCTATTTATTCAAAATAATACTACCACCATGCTCTAAAAGATATAAGTGAAGCACTAGAGCAAATGACAAACTACTCCGAAGGATATAAGTGAAGATCAATGAGTAGTTGAATAATTATGCAACTATGTGAAGACTCTCTAACATTTAATAATTTCATATCTTGGTATTTTATTCAAACAGCAAGCAAAGCAAAAGAAAATGACATTCTAAGAATAGCAAACATCATGTGAAGAAGACAGAACTTAGGATCAACCGATGCTACCCGATAGTTGTTGAAGAAGAAAGGTGGGATGCCAACCGGGGCATCCCCAAGCTTAGAAGCTTGAGACTTATTGAAATATTATCTTGGGGTGCCTTGGGCATCCCCAAGCTTGAGATTTTGTGTCTCCTTAATTCCTCTCATATCACGGTCTCCCTAAATCTCAAAAGCTTCATCCACACAAAACTCATCAAGGACTCGTGAGATAAGTTAGTATAAACCATTAACAAAACCTTATCATACTCTACTGTAGAAAATCACTAAAATTATTATTCAACATTGCATACTAAATGCATCTGCATATTTAATAGTCCTATCCTCAAATAGAATCATTAAAGAAGCAAACATATGCAAACAATGCAAACATAATAGTAATCTGCCTAAACAGGATAGTTTATAAAGAATGCTGCAACATCCATACTTCCCTAGATCCAAAAATTATGAAATAAAATTCCCACTATATTAAATTTATCAGAGCTTAATATGAAAAAGGATTCAATATTTTATCACATTCTGAATTTTCTAGGGAATTATTGCAACAGCGGTAAACTTTCTGTTTTCAAACAGCAACATGTATACTTGTAACATAGGCATAGTAAAGGCTATCAATGCCACTTTTATTGAAATAAAAGATGCAAAACATTGTTATAAATAACAGCAAGCAAATCCTAACAAAATAAATTGACGCTCCAAGCAAAACACATATCATGTGGTAAATAAAAATATAGCTCCAAGTAAAGTTACCGATGAACGAAGACGAAAGAGGGGATGCCTTCCGGGGCATCCCCAAGCTTAGGCTCTTAGCTATCCTTGAATATTACCTTGGGGTGACTTGGGCATCCCCAAGCTTAGGCTCTTTGTCGGATTTCGGGTTCCGGCAGACCCTTGAGGTTCGAACACTGGGGTGCGTGCGGAGATTTCGCCTCCTACCTTCCTGCACCCCTCCGCCGTGCTAGGATCTAAACTAAGGAAATAACAACACAAGAGACACAGGGTTTATACTGGTTCGGGCCACCATTGTGGTGTAATACCCTACTCCAGTGTGTGGTGTGGTGGATTGCCTCTTGGGCTGATGATGATGAACAATACAAGGAAGAACAGCCTCGCGAGGGTCTGTTCTTGGCTGAGGCGATGAACTGCTGGGAGGAGTTCAGCCACCTTTCTCTCTCTCTCTCTCTCTCTCCCTGACCGAACCGGAACCCTCCTTGCTGTGTGGGTGGCGGGTCCTATTTATATAGGCCCTGGTCCTCTTCCCAAATATTGAGCGGGAAGGGAGTCAACAATGGCGGGCTAATTTGAAGGGGGATAGCAAGTATCAGCTATCCTGACAAAAGTAGTCTTCGCCTGCGCAAAGCTCTGGTGATGACGCTGTCTTGGGCTCCGCGGTGACATCTGTCTCGTAGTCCTCCTGGTCTTGGTCTCGTTGCACCGAAACGGCAACCTTTGCCTGATGCCTCGATACTCCGCGGCTGCACTTACCCCCTTTGCACCAAAGAGGAAAGGAGGACGCTGCGCGGGCTGGCACCCGCCTGGCGCCCTGAGTTGTCATGGCTTGCATCATGGGCACCTCATGAGGTACCCCGCCTTGATCTCTCCGCCTCCTCATGAGCCAGCCTGACGAGGCCGTGCCCGAGAAAGCTTCGCGTCGTCCGCCTCACGAGGCTTGGCCCCTCGCGAGGGTCTTGGGTTTGTGTTGATGAAGATGGGCCGTGCTGGGCCCCCTTTTGAGCCACGCCGCAGGCCGCAGGCAGGCAAGTTTGGGGACCCCCGTTCCCAGAACGCCGACAGCAGCCCCCGGGGCCAAGGTGCACCCGGCCTTGGCCGTGCAGGGAGGCGGAAGGGCAAGAGCGAAGCACCGCGGGCCCTAACAGCCTGCGGCCTTGGGCACCGCGTGGCGGTTGATTGGACGTGGGCGGCACTGTTCCCCCATGCCCTCCTTATCTTGTGCCATGCTAGGCGGACCCGTAGTCGTACACAGCCATTCCCCTTTTATCGCTCGAGCGCCCTCTGTCCTTCCTCCGCTCGAACTCCGGTTTCTGTTTTCAACTCAATCTCGAGCCTCCCTCCCTCCCTTCCCATTGCCATGGCTCTAACGAAGAAGGGGAGAGGGAAGAAACCCGTGTCTCCACCTTGCCTGCCGCCGTCGGCGGCCCCCGCCGAGGGCTTGGGCAAGGTCAGCTTGGCTCTGGCCACCATCTTCAATGAATGCGGGAGGACGACGGCCTGGCCCGCGTCCCACTTCTCCATCGACAGGACAGCCACCAAGGTCCCGTATCTTGCCGACGCCCTGTGGGCGGGTCTGGTTCCCCTCTTTTCTGATTTCTTCAACGCCGTGCTCTCCCACTATCAGATCCACATGATGCATCTGGGTCCTGAATCCATCACCCTCCTTTCGGTCTTCTCCTTTGTTTGCGAGGCTATGGTGGGCATCCCTCCTTCGGTTGCCCTGCTGCGCCACTTCTTCTCATTGCATCTTGTCGACCCTTCCCAATGTTGGGCTTGTGTGAGCTTCGTTGCCGTGCCTGAGACGGTGGCCTCTGAGATTGACTTCAAGCTTCCCCTGCCCGCGGTCGGGTTCCGCGAGCGGTGGCTGTATGTGGACGCAGGGGTGCCCAGCCCCCTGCTATTGGAGCCGACCTCGCCTGCCGTCCCCAATTCGGGCTAGGGCCAGGAGATGCTTGAGAGCCCCCTGCCCGTCTTCGTCTGGCGCCGCTTTGCGCTCTTGAGGTCGCTTGGCGTGACAGCGCCCAAGGTGGTGAAGGAGTTCCTGCTATGCCGCGTTGCTCCTCTTCATTGCCACTCTCGCCGGATGTGGGCCTTCCGTGGGCGCGAGGATCGTATGAGGCTCCAGGAAGAGGACCTGACTCCTGAGGTGCTGAGGACGGCGCTCTTGACCCTGACTGGGGACCCCAACCCAGGCAGCGTCCGACAGGGAGGGGCCTTGCTGTACCTCTGTCAGAGCAGGGGCGACTTTGTGAAGCAGATGCCTGTCTTTGATGAGTGGGGGCCGCGCCCCGCCGGCCTTCAGGGGCCTCGCGAGAACCCAGTGACGGTGACTGCCCTACCAGTCGGCCAAGGCGACTCATCCTCGAGTGGCGGAGCAGGGAGGCACGAGGTGCTAGAGGCCGAGGGGGCTCCCGGCGCGGTGACAGCGCCGGGCGAGGCTCATGAGGAAGCAGCTCTTGGGGCCTGTGCCGCTGAGGCTGAGGGTGGCGAGCAGCTGCCCTCAGTGCCTGCGACAGGGGCCCCTGAGGATCTGGCTGCATCTTTTGGGGAGGCGATAGGCAGCGCACATCGGGCAGGCGCCTCTGCCGCAGATCGCCTTGCCGCTCCGTCTTCGTCGAAGGTTGATCCATGCGCCCAACTCTTGGGCCGCTTCCGCGTGAACTTCGAGGCTCTCCGGAAGAAAAGGGAGGCCCTGGGCGACGATTATCCTTGTCACTTGCTGAAGCATAGGAAGTACTTCACCACTGATGAGTAAGCCTTTTCCTTTCCCGGCTCCCGATCCTTCTGTTACTTGTACTGACCCTTGCTCCGCAGGCCCCTTCTAGCCGAGCTTGCGGAGATGGCTGAGGAGCCGTCTCCCTTGGCTTCGCCCCCTCCACCGTCCTCGAGCGCTCCAAGCGGCGGAGCCCTTGTGGTGAGGGCGATCGAAGAGGCGAACCATCCCGAGGCGCACCATGGCCCCGCGCACCTCGCGATCCTCCTTCGCAGGCCTTCTCGTGGCATAGCCAGTCTGCCATGGGCCTCTCGCCTGGTCGTGAACTGCGATTGGCTGAGGCGCTTCCTGCGCTCTTCTCCTGAGGACGGGCTGGCCCCAGGGCGGGCTTCTGACGAGGCATGCCCGGCTGTCACGAGGGTGCCAGCCCCCAGCCCCCAGCCCGGAGGGGGGGTGCTGACTCGCGGCCCCCGGCGCTTGCTCGGGGCGGATGATGGTGTGGAAGATGTGCTCGAGCGCGCCCGGGAGCGTCGCGCTTTCCACCAAGGATTCCTTCGAAGGGCGACTGACGCAGTGAGCCTGCTTGGTGAGGAGCTTGCTGATGAAGACGCGCGCCTTGAGGCCGAGGGCCTGCGCCTGGCTGCAGAGAGGCGCGAGCTGGAGGGCGCCATCGCCCTCGCGCGCCGTGAGCGTGATCTTGATGAAGCAGAGGCCAAGGCGGCGTTGGTGGCCTCTCGGGAGGCCCGGTCTCGGGCCGCTGAGGAGGCTCGGGAAGCTGACCGGAGGCGAATGGCTACGGAGGAGCGGGCTCGGGAGCTTCTAGCCTGGTGCCACTCGCTGGAGGAGCAGGTGGAGCTGCGCGAGGCAGCCCTCACATCGATGAAGGTGGCCTCTGGCGACTCAGCAGAGCTCCAGAAGCATGAGGAGGCGCTGACAATGGAAGCCGCCGAACGTACCCGCGAGTACGAACGTGTGAAGACGAGGGAGCGCTTGGTGACGCAGGCGGAGGATGATGTTGCTGCACAGGAAGCCCGCATCCTGGAGGAGGTCGGACGTCGAGTGGCGATGGCGCATTTGAACCTCGAGCATGAGTTCGAAGAGAAGCTGGGGTTGATCCGGGCCAAAGCTGAAGGCAGGACTGCCGCTTTGAGGGCCAAGCTGGAGGAGGCGGTGCGGCGGGCCAATGCTTCCCGGGCCGCCCTTGAGGCGGCGCGAGGTGAGTTAACCACCTCCCAGGCTGAGGTGCTCCTTCTTCGCCAGCGGGTGGAGGAAGCTGAGGCCGTCGCATGTCAGAATGCGGACGAGATATGTCAGCGGCGGATCTTGGAGCATGAGCACGGCCCCATGCTCACCACTCTGCGGGAGAGAGCTAACACGGGCTTGGGCAACATCTGCGAGGAGGTCGTCGGTGAGCCGCACGCAATCAACTACGCGGGCAATCTCCAGTTCTTCATTGACGTGGTGACGCAGCTGGAGGCGCGGTCGACCAGGGCTGACAGGTTGGTGGAGGAGAGAAGTCGTGCCCTGCTCAGGCGCGCCTTTTCCCGCGTCTTCAGTCACCTCCAGAACATGGACCCCCATTTTGATTTTGATGCCCCCATCACCCCAGTCCCCCAGGCTGTCCAAGGTGACCTGGCGCACTGGGTGGAGGACAATGTGGACGCTCTTATCAGGGCCTTTGCCTCAGACAACGATGATGCTATCGTGGCGGCCGACGAGGGCGGCGCGATGGGCGTCCCTGGTGCCGCTGGCGGCGATGCGGACATCGATGGCGAGTTCAGCGGCGCTAGCAACGGCCCAGGTGGTGCTCATGAGGATGCATTGGGGGATTCGTCCGACTGACTGTACATCATTCCTGCTTCCTTACCCTGCATGAATAGAACTTAGGTTTTGTCCTGATGACTATGAGAGCATTTTGGAGGGGGGCCCCTCATGTAAAACTTGTGTTTATCGTATCAGTAGAAGCCACATCGCCCATGCGCCCACGCCAAGTGGCTAGCTTAAGCGACGCGCTGGTCGGCTAGTATAACTTTGTTCCACGCTGGCCCTAAGGTAGCCCGCGGGGGTTGCAGTGTCCTGAGTGTCCCCTGATTGAATCCGTAGGATCTGCAGTAAAACACCCTCCTGAGAGGACGCGGCGGCGGCAATCTGGGCTGCGCGCAAGCTAGGCCTGACCCGGCTCGCGAGGGGCTCGCGAGGGGAGGCAGCTGAGGTGAAGTGGTAACCAAAACACGAGAAATTGCTCGAACGGGACTAAGCACCCCTCCCCGAACACACGCAAATCTCAAATTCAAATCCAACTTGAATCCAGCGGGGGAAAGCGACAACCAAGGGGAACAGCAACGAAAGCAAACAAAAGGCTGCGTCCGGCACCTAGTCTAGTCTTGGACGTCTTCTCACCAGCGCGGAGCTAAGTGTTGCCACTGGGTGTGGGAGGGAGCCCCAGGGCCTAAGGCCGGCACCCCTGAGACTCCGGGGCATGTACAACCCCACTCATTATTACGTGAGAGTGTCACGGGGTGGCGAGCTTCACAGGCACTGGGCCTTCTTCACAGGTACTGGCCTTTCTTCATATCGCCAGATGAGGGCCCCGCCTTGTGCCACACTCTAGTGCCATCAACGACGACCAGAAACCAGGACGCCACCGATGGCGTAGAGCGGTCACCAGCGGTTCCCCCGACAACCATGGGTCCTCCGCCGGGGCAGGCCCTGGGGCACCTCCCCAGCGGAGGGCCTACCTGTTGAGAACACCTTGCTCCGGACGCCGCGGTGGTGATGTCGAATCCCTGCCCCTCTCCTGCAGCCC
The DNA here is from genome assembly GCF_018294505.1 of Triticum aestivum. Lineage (NCBI taxonomy): Eukaryota > Viridiplantae > Streptophyta > Magnoliopsida > Poales > Poaceae > Triticum > Triticum aestivum. The sequence goes on along the minus strand of NC_057809.1, from coordinate 187,920,424 downwards.
CCTGTGTCCTCCTCCCGAGGGGTAGGAGGCTGTGGGAGCGGGGCAGCTGCCTGCCGCGGCAACCTGCACCTCCTGCGATCCATGGTTAGCGTATGCCTGCTAAAGAATTAGCGGTACCCGATAATCGCCGCTTCCAGCGTGCCCAGTGGGACCGTCCCAAGACTCCTGGAAGGGCTCAGCTTCTGGCGCCTCGTCCCCCCGGCTCGGGCTGAGGAGCGAGCCTGGCTCGCCCTCGTGTGAGTGTCCTTGATCCATCATGAGGGGCACGTATTCCTCTGGTGCCGCCACCCCGAAGGCCATGCCGTAGTGCTCTGTGCGCCATGCGGTCCTGCTTGATGCGCCTATCGTGGGGTGGCAGCGCGGCTGTCCACTGGGGCCGCGGGTCGCGTCGATCCCTTCTTCTTCGCGGACCAGGAGCGGGGGCTGCGCCACCGCCGGTCCGGTGCTGACTGCCTCGCTGGTGTTGGTGTAGCCTTGGAGCCCGCGGGTGCGCGGGGGGCCCCCACGCGGGCCTCCCTGGGTTGGAGATGGGAGCTGGATGCAGAAGGGGTGAGCCCCCGAGGTGACGAAGCCCAGGAGCTCTGCCACCCGCTTCAGCAGCACGTCGCGGCCGCCCTCCAGCAGTCTGCACTGCAGCAACTCTCGAGCCACCGTGAGCGCGACCCTCGAGTTCGCTTGCTCCCGGCGGGTGTATGGTGTCGTGGTCGCGGTGTGATTGGAGGCCCTTGCTGCCGACCGCGCCTGCCGTGGTGTGAGAGCCGACGAAGCCTGTCCGCGTCGCCCACGGCCCGCAGCGCCCTGCGGACCGCGAGCTGCCTGGGGCACGGGGTCACCTGAGGCGAGCGGCTCTGCGCGGGCGGGCCATGCCGCCCATGGGTCTGGGTTGCCCTCCTGGTCGCCGGGCATGGTGATGACGATGCAACGGGGCACGGAGCGGCGGAAGATGAATTCCGGCGCACCCCTACCTGGTGCGCCAAATGTCGGATTTCGGGTTCCGGCAGACCCTTGAGGTTCGAACACTGGGGTGCGCGCAGAGATTTCGCCTCCTACCTTCCTGCACCCCTCCGCCGTGCTAGGATCTAAACTAAGGAAAGAACAACACAAGAGACACAGGGTTTATACTGGTTTGGGCCACCTTGTGGTGTAATACCCTAATCCAATGTGTGGTGTGGTGGATTGCCTCTTGGGCCGATGATGATGAACAATACAAGGAAGAACAGCCTCGCGAGGGTCTGTTCTTGGCTGAGGCGATGAACTGCTGGGAGGAGTTCAGCCACCTTTCTCTCTCTCTCTCTCCCTGACCGAACCGGAACCCCCCTTGCTGTGTGGGTGGCTGGTCCTATTTATAGAGGCCCTGGTCCTCTTCCCAAATATTGAGCGGGAAGGGAGCCAACAATGGCGGGCTAATTTGAAGGGGGACAGCAAGTATCAGCTATCCTGACAAAAGTAGTCTTCGCCTGCGCAAAGCTCTGGTGATGACGCCGTCTTGGGCTCCACGGTGACCCCCATCACTTAGTCCTCCTGGTCTTGGTCTCGTTGCACCGAAACGGCATCCTTTGCCTGATGCCTCGGTACTCCGCGGCTGCGCTTGCCCCCTTTGCACCAAAGAGGAAAGGTGGACGCTGCGCGGGCTGGCACCCGCCTGGCGCCCTGAGTTGTCATGGCTTGCGTCATGGGCACCTCGTGAGGTACCCCGCCTTGATCTCTCCGCCTCCTCGTGAGCCAGCCTGACGAGGCCGTGCCTGAGAAAGCTTTGCGTCGTCCGCCTCGCGAGGCTTGGCCCCTCGCGAGGGTCTTGGGTTTGTGTTGATGAAGATGGGCCGTGCTGGGCCCCCTTTTGAGCCACGCCGCAGGCCGCAGGCAGGCAAGTCTGGGGACCCCCGTTCCCAGAACGCCGACACTCTTGCCACTCCTTATTCCATAGTCCATCGAATCCTTACCCAAAACTTGAAAACTTCACAACACAAAACTTAACAGAAAACTCGTAAGCTCCGTTAGTATAAGAAAATAAATCACCACTTCAAGGTACTGTAATGAACTAATTCTTTATTTATATTGGTGTTAAACCTACCGTATTCCAACTTATCTATGGTTCATACCCTCGATACTACTCATAGATTCATCAAAATAAGCAAACAACACATAGTAAACAGAATTTGTCAAAAATAGAACAGTCTGTAGTAATCTGAATCAAACGTATACTTCTGGAACTCATAAAATTCTCAAATAAATTGCTGAACCTGAGGAATTTATCTATTAATCATCTGCAAAAATAATTAACTAAATAACACTCTCCAAATAAAAATGGCAGCAATTCTCGTGAGCGCTAAAGTTTCTGTTTTTTACAGCATGATCAACAAGACTCTCCCCAAGTCTTCCCAAAGGTTCTACTTGGCACAAACACTAATTAAAAGCATAAAACCACATCTAAACAGAGGCTAGATGAATTATTTATTATTAAACAGGATCAAAAAGCAAGGGACAAAAATAAAGTTGGGTTGCCTCCCGACAAGCGCTATCGTTTAACGCCCCTAGCTAGGCATGATGATTTCAATGATGCTCACATAAAAGATAAGAATTGAAATATAAAGAGAGCATCATGAAGAATATGACTAGCACATTTAAGTCTAACATACTTCCTATGCATGGGGATTTTGTGAGCACACAACTTATGAGAACAATAATCAACTAGCATAGAAAGGCAAAACAAGCATAACTTCAAAACTTTAAGCACATAGAGAGGAAACTTGATATTATTGCAATTCCTACAAGCCTATATTCCTCCATCATAATAATTTTCAGTAGCATCATAAATGAATTCAACAATATAACCAGCACCTAAAGCATTCGTTTCTTGATCTACAAGCAAAGAAAATTTACTACTCTCCACACAAGCAAAATTCTTCTCATGAATAATAGTGGGAGCAAACTCACCAAAATAACTATCATGTGATTGAAAATTAAGATAAAGATGACAAGTTTCATGGTTATCATTATTCTTTAAAGCATACGTGTCATCACAATAATCATCATAGATAGGAGGCATGCTTTCATCATAATAAATTTGCTCATCAAAACTTGTGGGACAAAAAATATCATCTTCATCAAACATAGCTTCCCCAAGCTTGTGGCTTTGCATATCATTAGCATCATAGATATTCAAGGAATTCATACTAACAACATTGCAATCATGCTCGTCATTCAAATATTTAGTGCCAAACATTTTATAGATTTCTTCTTCTAGCACTTGAGCACAATTATCCTTTCCATCATACTCACGAAAGATATTAAAAAGGTGAAGCGTATGAGACAAACTCAATTCCATATTTTTGTAGTTTTCTTTTATAAATAAACTAGTGATAAAACAAGAAACTAAAAGACTCGATTGCAAGATCTAAAGATATACCTTCAAGCACTCACCTCCCCGGCAACGGCGCCAGAAAAGAGCTTGATGTCTACTACACAACCTTCTTCTTGTAGATGTTGTTGGGCCTCCAAGTGCAGAGGTTTGTAGGACAGTAGCAAATTTCCCTCAAGTGGATGACCTAAGGTTTATCAATTCGTAGGAGGCGTAGGATGAAGATGGTCTCTCTCAAGCAACCCTGCAACCAAATAAAAAAGAGTCTCTTGTGTCCCCAACACACCCAATACAATGGTAAATTGTATAGGTGCACTAGTTCGGCGAAGAGATGGTGATACAAGTGGTATATGGATAGTAGATAAAGGTTTTTGTAATCTGAAAATATAAAAACAGCAAGGTAACTAATGATAAAAGTGAGCGTAAACGGTATTGCAATGCTAGGAAACAAGGCGTAGGGTTCATACTTTCGCTAGTGTAAGTTCCCTCAACAATAATTACATAATTGGATCATATAACTATCCCTCAACATGCAACAAAGAGTCACTCCAAAGTCACTAATAGCGGAGAACAAACGAAGAGATTATGGTAGGGTACGAAACCACCTCAAAGTTATTCTTTCCCATCAATCCGTTGGGCTATTCCTATAAGTGTCACAAACAACCCTAGAGTTCGTACTAGAATAACACCTTAAGACACAAATCAACCAAAAACCTAATGTCACCTAGATACTCCAATGTCACCTCAAGTATCCGTGGGTATGATTATACGATATGCATCACACAATCTCAGATTCATCTATTCAACCAACACATAGAGCCTCAAAGAGTGCCCCAAAGTTCTACCGGAGAATCATGACGAAAATGTGTGCCAACCCCTATGCATAGGTTCATGGGCGGGACCCGCAAGTTAATCACCAAAACATGCATCAAGTGAATCACGTGATATCCCATTGTCACCACAGATACACATGGCAAGACATACATCAAGTGTTCTCAAATCTTTAAAGACTCAATCCGATAAGATTACTTCAAAGGGGAAACTCAATTCATTACAAGTGAGAAGAGGGGGAGGAGAAACATAAGATCCAACTATAATAGCAAAGCTCGCGATACATCAAGATCGTGCCAAATCAAGAACACGAGAGAGAGATCAAACACATAGCTACTGGTACATACCCTCAGCCCCGAGGGAGAACTACTCCCTCCTCGTCATGGAGAGCACCAGGATGATGAAGATGGCCACCGAAGAAGGATTGCCCCCTCCGGCAGGGTGCCGGAACGGGTCTAGATTGGTTTTCGGTGGCTACGGAGGCTTCTGGCGACGGAACTCCCGATCTATTGTGTTCTTTGGAAGTTTTAGGATACGTGGGTATATATGGGTGAAAGGAGTACGTTGGTGGACCGAAGGGGTGGCCACGAGGCAGGGGGGCGCGCCCCTACCCTCGTTTGCTCCTCCTTCATCTTCTGACGTAGGGTCCAAGTCTATCCGATAGGTTTCCTTCCAAAAATAACTTCTCCAGTTGATTTCGTTCCGTTTCGAGTCTGTTTGATATTCCTTTTCTTTGAAACACTGAAATAGGCATAAAACAACAAATCTGGGCTGGGCCTCCGGTTAATAGGTTAGTCCCAAAAATAATATAAAAGTGGAAAATAAAGCCCAATATTGCCCAAAACAGTAGATATATAGCATGGAGCAATCAAAAATTATAGATAGGTTGGGGATGTATCAGCGCGCCCTGGGCCCTCGTGGCCACCCCATAAGGCAGTTGGGGCCCTTCTTTCGGTGCAAGAAATCTAATATCCGGATAAAAATTGTGTCCAAATTCCAGCCCAATCAGAGTTACGGATCTCCAGGAATTTAAGAAATGGTGAAAGGGCAGAATCAGGGAACGCAAAAATAGAGAGAGACAGAGAGACAGATCCAATCTCGGAGGGGCTCCTGCCCCTCCGCCGCCATGGAGGCCATGGACCAGAGGGGAAACCCTTCTCCCATCTAGGGAGAAGGTCAAGGAAGAAGAAGAAGAAGAAGGGCTCTCTGTGACGCCCCAAGACCGGAGCTTCAGACACCTTCCATGTTTCCGAGTGTTGTCGTGTGATTTGTTTTGGTTCGTTGCATCATGTGCATTGCATCATGTCATCATGCCATCATGTCATTAATCTTTGCATCTCATATCAACTAAATAAATCGTATGGATCTTCGGTCCATTTAAATTGAGGGAATTCACATGGTGAGTTCTCTTTATAACATATCCTCCCGATATTAGGGAGCTATATTAAATATTCCATTTTCTGAATCACCCATGAACACACTTGCAAAATATTTCTCCATGCCTTCGTCCCATGCATCTTCTCCTTCTCCTTTCCTTCTATTTCCTGTCTTTTGATAGTACCATTTCCCCCTTCTCTATTAATGTCCATTTTTTCCTATAAATTCTAGACCGTGCCAGGAACACCTCCTCCAATTTTCAGATCCTTTGGAATTGTTTTGGTTGGATTCAAAAATGGCTCAAGTTTGAATCTAATTCAAACTTGAATTATTTTTCTATCTCTAAAATATTGCCAAACCATTTTATTCGATTTGTGCAAAGTTTCGGCGCTCCAAGAATATTTTAATTTCTGAAATATTCTTTCCCTAACCCTCTCTTTTCTTTCTTTCTTCTCTCCATTTGTTTTTTTGGTTAAAGTAAATCAGAGAGGAGTGAGAGAGAGCAGCAGGCCCATTCTCCTTCTAGGCCCAGCCGGCGCCCTCCCCCTAGGCGCAACCCCTCTATACTGGGCCGGCCTCCCAAGGTCCACTCCCCGTCTAACCCTAGCGCTCCCTCACTCGATCCCCTGCACCCCTCCTCTCTATTCCCTTGCGCCGCCAGCCCTGTGCCTGATTCCCCTCGTACTCCCTCCAGCGACGCGCTGCACCCGATCCTCCCAGCGCCGCCTGGAGCCTTGCGCGTTCCCTCTCCTCCGTTGGCCTGCTAGCCCGCCTCCTCGACCCGCATCCCGATCCCCATCTCCCATCTCTCCCACCTCTCGCTCTCCTCGCAACGCACCAGAGGAGGATCCCCATGCCCGATCCTTTTCCTCCTCCCATCAACCCTCCATCACTCGCCGCCCCGCCTCCAATTCTGCCGCCGCCGAGCGCCACCAGCAGCAGTTTCAGGTGTCCCCGTCGCCGAGCCCCTCGCCGCCCTTCTGCACCTCGTCTCCGGCCCTGCCCGTCGGAACCCCGCCTCCTGGTGCGCGCAGCTGCGTCGCGCCCGTCGACTAGCAACGCTCCGGCCGCCTTCGCCGGAGTACCACTAGGGAGCTGGCCCCCTGTGTGCCAGCGCCGTGACTCCCTCCTATGCTCGCGAGCCTTGCTTCGCTGTTGCGCCTCTCCGGCCTCGCTGCCTCCGCAAGGCACCAGCAGCACGTCCACTTTGTCGTTTAGTGCCGCTGCGCCTTTGGTCTGTCACATGTTGAAGGAAACGAGCAACAGCAAGCCCCATCGATCTCCTACAACAGCTGTCCGAGTCCTGGACAAAACCGCCCAAGTCGTCGCCTCCTTGCACCATGCAGTGTCACCGTGGACGCATGCACCACTGGATCAGAACCGCGAGCACCAAGTACCACTACAAACCCGAGGAATTCGGATGCATCAAGTCCCCGAGAAGACCCGTTTTTCGTCAAGTTCGACTACCCATATCATCAAGAACCACCACGGTCGGAGACCTCGGACCCGTCAAGTACCCCTTTGAGCTATCAATACCGCAAGCGCCAAGTAACACGACGACCCCCAAAGACTTCGAATTCGACATGTCCGATGACGCTCTTGTACAACTACGTTGCCGAGTCCGGGACTGGCAAGACCGACGACGCAGTAACGCCAAGTACCCCCACGCGCGAAGACGCCTAAGACCATCTCAGGATTCATCAAGTACCACTACCGTCGACCCTCGAAAACCCAGTGGATGTCAAGTTCCGACTCGTGACCCCGAACCTCTACAAAAACGTCGTACGACTACTTCCATGGCCGAAGACCCGTGTACCACTACCGTCGCCGAGATCGCGAGAACCACTACCGCCGTCGCGAGAACGTCTACTTCCTCTACTTTGCACCGAACGAGAACTGTCCCGCTTGCACGCTTTGAAGGTATAACCTCGAGACGACGTCCGTGAATGAATGCTTGCGATGTTTGAGATGCTCGTGTTTGCACCGTGTTCGATTTGTCACTCGTTTCCTTGTCGCCAACTCATGGGACACCTGGAATCCGGGAGCGCCCCACCATCTTTTGCACGCATCCGCACACTTCTCCTTTGCATCGGTATCTCAATCGAGTTATCGGAACCGGAACACTGCCGTGGCATCGTTTTCGTATCTGTGTCGTGGCAACCCTTTCCTTTCCACCACGGTGACAAATGCTTCATAATGCTATTATCAAGTCTTAATAAAAAATTGCATAAACTTGTTCATGTCATCCGCATCATGATAACAACAATTAAAATGTTTAAATTATTGTTGCACCAAATTGCTAAATGCATATGGGGATTTCCGGAATTGTTGTTTGTTATTTACGGCCTCATTTAAACTTGCCTAAATGTTTAGTTTACTCATGTTTCATCTCTTGCCATGTTTAACAACATTTAATATTGTGGAGTACCTAACCGAGAGTGAACTAAATAAGTGATGTGGTGTTCCGTCAATATGCAACTCGTTGCATATTGAGCTCCACTTAACTTGTAGTTTTGTTTGTGCCCTTTGCCATGCCATACATATTTAAACCGGACATGCATCATAATTGTTCTGCGCATCATGCCATGTTATGTGATGGTTGTTTACCATGATTGTTTGCTTCTTTCCGGTGTTGCTTCTTCAGGTTGGTTCTGATAACGTTGCGTTTGTGAGGACCTGTTCGACTACGTCCGTGTGTCTTCTTCGTGGACTCGTTCTTCTTCCTTGCGGGATCTCAGGCAAGATGACCATACCCTCGAAATCACTTCTATCTTTGCTTGCTAGTTGCTCGCTCTTTTGCTTTGCCTCTGCTACGATACCTACCACTTGCTTACCATGCCTCCTATATTGTTGAACCAAGCCCCTAACCCACCTTGTCCTAGCAAACCGTTGATTGGCTATGTCACCGCGTTGCTCAGCCCCTCTTATAGCGTTGTTAGTTGCAGGTGAAGATTGAAGTATGTTCCTTGTTGGAACATGGAGTTGTTGTTCCTTGTTGGAACATGTTTACTTGTTGGGATATCACTATATATATTATTTAATTAATGCATCTATATACTTGGTAAAGGGTGGAAGGCTCGGCCTTATGCCTGGTGTTTTGTTCCACTCTTGCCCCCCTAGTTTCCGTCATATCGGTGTTATGTTCCCGGATTTTGCGTCCCTTACACGGTTGGGTAATAATGGGAACCCCTTGACAGTTCGCCTTGAATAAAACTCTTCCAGCAATGCCCAACATTGGTTTTACCATTTGCCACCTAGCCTTTTCTTTTCCCTTGGGAGTCGCGCTCCTGAGGGTCATCATTATTTTACCCCCCGGGCCAGTGCTCCTCTGAGTGTTGGTCCAACCGAGCGATGTCCGGGGCTACCAGGGGCAACTCTGGGCTGGCCTACCCGACGTCTTACTCATCCGGTGTGCCCTGAGAACGAGATATGTGCAGCTCCTATCGGGATTTGTCGGCACATCTGGGTGGTGTTGCTGGATTTGTTTTAACTTGTCGAAGTGTCCTGTAGAACTGAGATACCGAGTCTGATCGGAATGTCTCGGGAAGAGGTCTATTCCTTCGTTGACCGTGAGAGCTTGTCATGGGCTAAGTTGGGACACCCCTGCAGGGATTGAACTTTCGAAAGCCGTGCCCGCGGTTATGGGCAGATGGGAATTTGTTAATGTCCGGTTGTAGAAAACCTGAAGTTGACTTTATTAAAATGCATCAACCGCGTGTGTAACCGTGATGGTCTCTTTCCGGCAGAGTCCGGGAAGTGAACACGGTGTTGGAGTTATGTTTGACGTAGGTTGTTCTAGGATCACTTCTTGACCATAGTTTATCGATCGTGCTTTGCCTTCTCTTCTCGCTCTCTTTTGCATATGTTAGCCACCATACATGCTAGTCGCTTGCTGCAGCTCCACCTCATACCTTTACCTTTCCCATAAGCTTAAATAGTCTTGATCGCGAGGGTGCGAGATTGCTGAGTCCCCGTGGCTCACAAATACTACCAAAACCAGCTTGCAGGTGCCGATGAGTCCGTGCAGATGACGCAACCAAGCTCAGGAGGAGCTCGATGAAGATCTTGTCCTTTGTGTTGTTTCGTTCTAGTTGGTCAGTAGTGGAGCCCAGTTGGGGTCGATCGGGGACCTTTGTTGCATTTGGGGTTCTTCTTTTAATTTGGTTCCGTAGTCGGACCTTGATTGTATTTGGATGATGTAATGCTTTATTCATGTATTGTGTGAAGTGGCGATTGTAAGCCAACTATGTATCTCTTTCCCTTATGTATTACATGGGTTGTGTGAAGATTACCTCACTAGCGACATTGCTTTCAATCCGGTTATCCCTCTAAGCCGTGCTTCGACACGTGGGAGATATAGCCGCATCGAGGGCATTACACTCTCTCCCCCTCTCTCCCGGTTGAAAGATCGTGGATGTCGCCTAGAGGGGGGTGAATAGGCGTTTTAAAATAATTACGGTTTAGGCTTGAACAAATGCAGAATAAACCTAGCGGTTAATTTGTAAAGCACAAAACCTAAAACAACTAGGCTCACCTATGTGAACCAACAACTTATGCTAAGCAAGATAAACAACTATGTGATAGCAAGATATATGACAAGAAACAATATGGCTATCACAAAGTAAAGTGCATAAGTAAAGGGGCTCGGGTAAGAGATAACCGAGGCACAAGGAGACGATGATGTATCCCGAAGTTCACACCCTTGCGGATGCTAATCTCCGTTTGGAGCAGTTTGGATGCACAATGCTCCCCAAGAAGCCACTAGGGCCACCGTAATCTCCTCACACCCTCGCACAATGCAAGATGCCGTGATTCCACTAAGGGACCCTTGAGGGCGGTCACCGAACCCGTACAAATGGCAACCCTTGGGGGTGGTTACCGAACCCGTACACTTTGGCAACCCTTGGGGGCGGTCACCGGAACCCGTCAAATTGCTCGGGGCGATCTCCACAACCTAATTGGAGACCTCGACGCTTGCCCGGAGCTTTACACCACAATGATTAAGCTCCGAACACCACAGAGGTTGGGGTTAACTCCCCAACGACACCACAAAACTTCACCACAATGGAATATGGCTCCGAGGTAACCTCAACCGTCTAGGGCATCCAAGCACCCAAGAGGAACAAGCTCAAGGGTACCAAGCACCCAAGAGTAATAAGCTTCTCAACTTGTAACTTCCACGTATCACCATGGAGAACTCAAACCGATGCACCAAATGCAATGGCAAGGGAACACAGAGTGCCCAAGTCCTTCTCTCCCAAATCCCACCGAAGCAACAAATGCTAGGGAGGAAAATGAGAGGAATAATGAAGAACAGAACACGAAGAACTCCAAGATCTAGATCCAAGGGGTTCCCCTCACATAGAGGAGAAAGTGATTGGTGGAAACGTGGATCTAGATCTCCTCTCTCTTTTCCCTCAAGAACTAGCAAGAATCATTGGAGGGATTGAGAGTTAGCAAGCTCGAAGAAGGTCAACAATGGGGAAAGAACACGAGCTAAAGAGATAAGGATCATTGGGGAAGAAGACCCCCTTTTATAGGTGGGGAAGAATCCAATCGTTATGCTCACAGCCCGCACAGAGCGGTACTACCGCTCCAAGGAGCGGTACTACCGCTAGGGCGGTAGTACCCCTTTGAAAAACAACAGCGAGGAGGCAAAAGGCCAGTAGAACCGCCGGAGCGGTACTACTGCTCGTCCTCACGGTACTACCGCTCGACCTCACGGTACTACCGCAAATGGTAGCGGTACTACTGCTTGCGAGTGGTACAAAAAGAATACTTCCGTGCCTACCTCCGCTGAGTAAAACACGAGATTTTGGTCCGGAGCGGTACTACCGCTTAGGAGCCGCGGTATTACTGCTCTGGAGCGATACTACCGCTCAGGAGCCACGGTAGTACCGCTCTGGAGTGGTAGTAAAAAATTACATCCGCTCTAGCCACGGTAGTACCTGTGCAGCCTTTACCAAAACAGCCACAACTTCTGCAAACGGACTCTGAATTCAACGAAACCAAGTTTGTTGGAAAGCTAACGACATGGGCTAACACAATCTTGATAGAAATATCAATAATAAGCAAATGAGAAAAGGCCCATAAGAAAATGGTGAGAACCCTTCCTTGGATAAGACCCGTAAAACCTCCAACACCGAAAATATCATAGAAGACGCATGCGAACTCCCATTTCGATGAACTCAAGCTTGTCATCAAGATGACCATAAGCTCTAAGACTCACAAAGAGAACCAAACAAGAACCAAGAAAGATGATGCAAGGATGCAATGGTTTGAGCTCTCTACAAATGATACGATCAAGCTACTCATCGAGAGCCCCCCTTGATAGTACGACAACCGATCCTATAACCCGGTCTCCCAACTACCACTATGAGACCGGTAAAATAGAAAACCTATCAAGGGCAAACCTTTGCCTTGCACAAAGTCCACTTGACATAGATGTAGACGATCTTGAATTCCTCAAGTAGGACCACCTTTCTTGATTGCGTTGGCTCGGTGAAGACTAGTAGGTTGCTCCCCCATACTCCATTATTGGCGAGCCACTTTTCGGCACATCTTCACAAGTCCATTGTCACCATAATGGAAGGAAATATTCAAGCACTTGACCTCTTCATGATGCATCACTTGAACGTGCACACCGCAACCTAACCCCACAAAGAACTCTCACGAAGACTATGGGTTAGTACATAAAGGATAATGGTCAATGCTTACCATACCATGGGATCACTTGATCCCTCTCGGTACATCTTCGATGCTTTGTGATTTGATCAACTTGATTCACTCTTGACTTAGTCTTGATCAACCTTGAACCTTTCCAACTCTCTTCATTTGGATGATGCCTTGAAGGTAAGCATGAATGATCACACAATCTTCTTTTTCAAGACATGCTTGCAATAAGCTCAACTCTCACATGACCAATCTTTAGGTAATTCCTTGAATAGCACCTTGGTCGACACAAACTCTCCTTGAAATCAACACATGTACTCCAAGAAAATCCTATGGACAAAACCTTCAAATATAACTCAAGGCAACCATTAGTCCATAGAGATTGTCATGAATCACCAAAACCAAACATGGGGGCACCGCATGTTCTTCCAATCTCCCCCATTTTGGTAATTGATGACAATCACTTTCAAGAGAGTTTATACAAGGAATTATGCATCACCATGCAATGCAACAACCAATGATGCATGAGTATGAGATTCAAATGCTTAGGAACAAAACCAAAGCAAGAAGAAAACTCTGAAGACTTCTCCACGAAACTCTGTGAAACTTCTCCCCCATTGGCATCGATTGCCAAAATGGGCGAAAAGCTTAGAAGACCAATATAAAAGGTGTTCCTCGAAAAAATTGTGTATTTCTCAACAATAGAGTGGAATGCTATACACATATCCAAAGGTAATACTTGGAGGAAGACCAACTATATTGACTCGCAAAGATTGCTAAAGGAAGTTGAAAGATCATGGATGTCGCCTAGAGGGGGGGGGGGTGAATAGGCGTTTTAAAATATTTACGGTTTAGGCTTGAACAAATGCGGAATAAACCTAGCAGTTAATTTGTCAAGCACAAAACCTACAACAACTAGGCTCACCTATGTGCACCAACAACTTATGCTAAGCAAGATAAACTACTAGGTGATAGCAAGATATATGACAAGAAGCAATATGGCTATCACAAAGTACAGTGCATAAGTAAAGAGCTTGGGTAAGAGAAAACCGAGGCACGTGGAGACGACGATGTATCCCGAAGTTCACACCCTTGCGGATGCTAATCTCCATTTGGAGCGGTGTGGAGGCACAATGCTCCCCAAGAAGCCACTAGGGCCACCGTAATCTCCTCACGCCCTCGCACAATGCAAGATGCCGTGATTCCACTAAGGGACCCTTGAGGGCGGTCACCGAACCCGTACAAATGGCAACCCTTGGGGGCGGTCACCGAACCCGTATACTTTGGCAACCCTTGGGGGCGGTCACCGGTACCCATCAAATTGCTCGGGGCGATCTCCACAACCTAATTGGAGACCCTGACGCTTGCCCGGAGCTTTATACCACAATGATTGAGCTCTGAACAACACCAACCGTCTAGGGCGCCAAGGCACCCAAGAGGAACAAGCTCTAGGGTGCCCAAACACCCAAGAGTAATAATCTTCTCAAACTTCACTTCCATGTATCACCGTGGAGAACTCAAACCGATGCACCAAATGCAATGGCAAGGGCACACAGAGTGCCCAAGTCCTTCTCTCTCAAATCCCACCGAAGCAACTAATGCTAGGGAGGAAATGATAGGAAGAACAAGAAGGAGAACACCAAGAACTCCAGGATCTAGACCCAAGGGGTTCCCCTCACATAGAGGAGAAAATGATTGGTGGAAATGTGGATCTAGATCTCCTCTCTCTTTTCCCTCAAAAACTAGCAAGAATCCATGGAGGGATTGAGAGTTAGCAAGCTCGAAGAAGGTCAACAATGGGGGGAAGAACACGAGCTCAAGAGATAAAGTTCATTAGGAAAGAAGATCCCCTATTATAGGTGCGGAAAAATCCAACCGTTATGCTTACAGCCTGCACAGAGTGGTACTACCGCTCCAAGGAGCGGTAGTACCGCTAGGGCGGTAGTACCCCTTTGAAAAACAACAGCGAGGAGGAAAAAGGTCAGTAGAACCACTGGAGCGGTACTACTGCTCGTCCTCACGGTACTACCGCTCGACCTCACGGTACTACCGCAAATGGTAGCGGTACTTCTGCTTGCGAGCGGTACAAAAAAATACTTCCGTGCCTACCTCCGCTGAGCAAAACACGAGATTTTGGTCCGGAGCGGTACTACCGCTTAGGAGCCACGGTAGTGCTGCTCTGGAGCGGTACTACCGCTAAGGAGCCATGGTAGTACCTCTCTGGAGCGGTAGTAAAAAATTACATCCGCTCTAGCCATGGTAGTAGCGCTGCAGCCTTTACCAAAACAGCCACAACTTCTACAAACGGACTCCGAATTCAACGAAACCAAGTTTGTTGGAAAGCTAACGACATGGTCTAACAAATCTTGATAGAAATATCAATAAGAAGAAAATGAGAAAAGTCCCATAAGAAAATGGTGAGAACCCTTCCTTGGATAAGACCGGTAAAACCTCCAACACCGAAAACATCATAGAAGACGCATGCGAACTCCATTTTCGATGAACTGAACCTTGTCATCAAGATGACCATAAGCTCTAAGACTCACAAAGAGAACAAAACAAGAATCAAGAAATATGATGCAATGATGCAATGGTTTGATCTCTCTACGAATGATATGATCAAGCTACTCATCGAGAGCCCCCCTTGATAGTACGACAATCAATCCTATAACCCGGTCTCCCAACTACCACTATGAGACCGGTAAAATAGAAAACCTATCAAGGGCAAACCTTTTGCTTGCACAAGGTCCACTTGAGCTAGATGATGACGATCTTGACTCCCTCAAGTTGGACCATCTTTCTTGATTGCGTTGGCTCGATGAAGACTAGTTGATTGCTCCCCATACTCCACTATGGGTGAGCCACTCTTCCGCACATCTTCATAAATCCATTGTTATGACAATGGACGGCAAGCTTCAAGCATTTGATATCTTCATGATGCTCCACTTGAACTTGCACACCGCAACCTAACCTCACAAAGAACTCTCACGAAGACCATGGGTTAGTACACAAAGCGTAATTGACAATGCTTACCATACCATGAGATCACTTGATCCCTCTCGGTACATCTTCTATGCTTTGTGATTTGATCAACTTGATTCACTCTTGACTTAGTCTTTATCAACCTTGAACCTTTTCAACTCCCTTCATTTGGATGATGCCTTGAAGGTAAGCATGAATGATCACACAATATTCTTCTTCAAGACATGCTTGCAATAAGCTCAACTCTCACATGACCAATCTTTAGGTAATTCCTTGAATAGAACCTTGGTCGACATAAACTCTCCTTGAAACCAACACATGTACTCCAAGAAAAGCCTATGGACAAAACCTTCAAATATAACTCAAGGAAACCATTAGTACATAGAGATTGTCATCAATTACTAAAAACAAACATGGAGGCACCACATGTTCTTTCAATCTCCCCCATTTTGGAAATTGATGACAATCACTTTCAAGAGAGTTTATACAAGGAATTATGCATCACCATGCAATGCAACAACCAATGATGCATGATTATGAGATGCAAATGCTTATGAACAAAACCAAAGCAAGAAGAAAACTCTGAAGACTTCTCCACGAAACTCTCTGAAACTTATCCCCCATTGGCATCGATTGCCAAAATGGGTGAAAAGCTTAGGAGACCAACTATATTGACTCACAAAGATTGCTAAAGGAAGATATGCCACAAAGACATAACAAAGAGAGACACAAGCAATCAAGCAATCAAAAGATACCAATTTAAGCAAGCAATCAATGGATATCAATTGAACCAACTAGACCAAAGATCCTATGATCCACAAGAAAAAAAAGGATATTATGATATGAGCATAGGAGTGTTCTAAAGAAACTAGAGAGGCTCCCCATGATTTGTGCACACATAAGAATATTTGTATTTGGATACAAAGTGCACAAAATAGGATCATAGCTCCCCCAAAATCAATAGAAACTTACAACAAGTGCAAGTGAGCATATAGGAAACCAAGCCTAGTACTTGCAACAAACACATGGTTGAGCAACAAGTAAAAGAGGCCAGTTAAGAGTGGGCTCAACCAAAATTATGTGTGTGAGTCAAGGTAATGCACTTGAGAAGACTAATGTAAGGATGAACATTATGCATCAATAAAGTCTTGAAAGAATGAGGCACACGGTGCAAGGCCTATCATTCCCACACACAACTAGCAAATGGGTTCACAAGCTTGCTAATAAGCATATAAAGAACCTATGCTTGTGACAACCCATGGTGAAGATAGATGATGAAAGCCTCATCAAGACGAGGGATACCAATTAATATGGCAAAAGCCTCGTAAAGATAAGCATGAGGAAAATAATCTTCACCACACAAGAGTGCATCAAGATGCAACGATCTAAGACACGCTCTCAAGGCAAAAGCTTTCACGGAGCCACCAAAGAAATGACATAAGAAAGATAAGGTGGACGTGAAAGAAAGGATATCAACTAGATATGCAACTTCTCTCAAGTGTATAAGATTCTAGGTAGGCGAAATCATGATGATATATATGTACAAAGAAGGATGTACACCCGAAATAGTTACAACACGAGGAACAAGATATCCAAAGGGAGATCATACATATACCAATAAGATATTTGCTTGGAAGCATAGCACATGGCTAGATATGGTCTTATTGTATATAAATGAAGTCCACACACGAACAACAAAGACATCACAACTAGCAAAAGGAGATCATTGTTGGGATGCTTTGAGAAAGGAAACAAGTATCACAAGAATGAATGAATACCATGCCCTGATACAACCTACACAAGGTTGATGCAAGAAATGTGTGCATGAAGAATATGGAGATACTTGTTACCGAGTTAACATTGGAAGGATGTAGTAGATACCAATTGAAGGTAGATAGTAGTTCATTGATCATCCTGGCTCGACTCCAATAAGCACATGATGACAACACCTTCCTTGTGAGTGAGCCGAGCATCCAATGTATCTCCAATTGTTCCTAGAACAACAACACAAACAAAATGGTACCCAAACTCATTGGGACCAAAGAGTTAGAGAACCAACAATACATAGGACAAACTCCACATAAAAATGTGCATATAGATACGAAAATGAATTTCATGCAAATGTCATCCAATTTGAGACTTGGTGGTGTTTCCCCTATATATTGGGTCAAAGAAAGAAAGCATGCCAAAGATACTACACGAAGTTAATATGCATGCTCAAGACTTTCAAGAACCGATACCAAATGACAAAGAAATACCAAGTGAAGAAAAGATACCAAATGAATAAATCATCACTTGAAGGATATCAATAAAATATACATCAAGGAATGAGATATCCATTGATACCCACTAAATAAAGGATATCAAACCCCCAAAAGAGAGGATGGTTCCAAACAAACCAAGCTCTCTACAAAGTTTCATGATCACACAAAGTACCCAAAAGAAACGACTTGCCTTCCACCGACACACACTTGATAAGGATCACAAGATGAGTGTTTTATAGAAAATAGGATAGCTCCCCCAAGACTAGTGCATTATAGAGAAATTGCATTTGAATACAAAATGCACAAGGTGGGATCACCACTTTCACTATATCTACAAAACACTAGACAAGATCAAGAAATAAACAAGATCCACAAGTGGTATGGAAGACAAAGGGAGTTGATACAATCCTTGGCAAGAGAAAACGCAAATAAAAAGCAAAATCCAATGTAATGATGATCAATAAATTCTACCACAAAAGTGAGTACCAATGGTCAAAAGACAAGAAGTAAATGGAAATAATTCCCGGTGATAGATAGCAAGGATATCCGATGTCATATTCACACCAAACAAAAAGCAAATTCCAACTTGTAGAGCTAACATGCCACCTAGGAACAAGATAATTTACAATATCAACTCTAGATGACAATATCTCAAATGTACACATTTTCTAGGCTAGTAATATACACATAGCATATTACTCCCCCATAATTTGATACCAATTAAAGATAGACAAGAGGCAATTAAAGGATCCAATAAGAGATAATTAATGGACTATTTAGAATTTGAATTTTTCATGAGCGACATACCACATAGAGACTAGATAATCTTGTAATATCAATACTATTTGGTATTCCTCATGTACACACATTTATAAGATTGTGAGGTGCACAAAGCACATCACTCCCCCACAATGGGATGTTCCATTAATCTCTCACAAGAGCCAACTAAGATATGACCAAGATGCACAAAGGCTCAACGAACGACACACATGTACATGATGTGCAAACCAACACACACATACTTGATTGCTCAAGATAATGAAGTTGGAAGCACAACATATACAAACACATGCAAGAAACGAAACTAAACATGCAACGGGGCAAGTAACTATCAATGTAGACACTTTAAGAACAAGTTACCGCAAGGAGGAACATTGGATATAAGATAGAAACTTGATAATCCCAATGACTTGGCTTGAGACAATAAGAATGATGAAGTCCCCTTAATTCTTCATAATGTAGCCAAGTCTCCAATGACATCTAATATCACCTATTGATCAAGTTTGAGCTTGTTGGTCCCCAACTAAGTTGGGTCGTAAGAGGTTAGTCACAATAGGATTGGCTACCCAAATGGTTCTTTTCTCGACACCACTTTGAGCACCAACAAATTTGGCAAACACATTCCCAACATTATCCTTCCCAAGAGAATAGATATCATCAATAATAATTGGGTTGGATAAGTTACCACTAGTGCATGAAGAGGTGAGGTGACCTTTCTCGCGACATAGGTAGAAACGTCTACTCTTCACTTTCTTCTCACTTGATTTCTCAACTTGAGAAGCATAAGCTTGAGTCTGCTTGGGAAGAGGCTTTTCTTCAACTTGAGGTTGAGCATGAGAAGGAACTTGTGGCCGCTTCCCTTGTTGCTTGTCACTAATAGGTTTCTTCTTTAATGGGCAAGATCTAACATGATTCCCTTCAATTTTGCACTTGAAGCAAATAATCTTGGCCGAATTATTGACTTGTTCTTGGCCCTTCTTTTTGATCATCTTGGACTTATTCTTATTGGAGTTGAATCCAAGTCCACCTTTGTCATTGGGGGATTTTTGCACACTCAAGATATTGTTGAGTGTGGATTTCCCTTCATGACTCTTTTCCAAGTCTTTCTTCAAAGAAGTGACTTGGGCCTTCAGCTGTTTGATTTCCTCTACATGGTTAGTCTCAACACAAGTACTAGAGGAAGTATACTCTTCATCATTAGAGCAACAAGGCAAGGAAAGCAATTCATCACAAGATGTACCAATATTGTGAGTAGATGAATTACAAGGACTAGCACATGGCAATATAGCATTTTGACTAGAAGTAGTGCTGGTATCCACATGAGGCTCACTAGATGTTACCTTAGAAATCATGGCCTCATGAGCTATCTTTAGCTCATTATGGGATACTAGAAGATCATCATGAGAGCTTGAGAGCTTTTCATGGTTTTCTTCCAATTTCCCATAATTGCTAGATAGCAACTCAAGTTGAGCCCGAAGCTCAACATTCTCCTTCAAAATGGATGCTTCACAAGTAATAGAGTTAGTATCCCAAGCATCATCATTAACAACAATAGGAGAGGACACCTTGACAAGCTCTTTTAAGTAAGAAGCTTCAAGTTGAGCATGAGACTCGGTGAGTTTGATGAGCTCACCCTTGATGACCCTTGAGCCATTTTCGAGGTGCTCAAAATCCTCAAGGAGTCTAGCATGAGCAACTTCAAGCTTAGCATTTTTAGTTTTGAAATCATTGGCCACCTCGAGTGCTCTATCATGAGATTCCTTTATTCTAGATAATTCTAGAGCAAAGGTCTCCTCAAGAGATTCAGATGTGGTTTGTTCATGTTCAAGAGCTTGAGATAGCTCCGCGATCTCATATGCGTAATCACGCTCATGAGCTTCCATTTTCTCAATGGCGACCTAATGCTCCTCTAGATGAGATTCCAACTCCTCAATGTATTTCTTGCCTTCAATGGTAATAGACATGATTTCCATGAAGTTGGAACGAGCAAGTTTATTTTTGTGAAGAGCTTTAAAAATCATTTCCCCCTTAGTTTTTAAGGAGGCAACATTATCATTCTCTTCGTCATAATCAACATCATCATCACTCTTGCCATCATCACAAGATATATTGGGATTCAAAGTGGGAGATATCTTTGAAGCCTTGGCCAAAAGGCAAAATACAATAGATGATGATGTAGGATCCGTTGAAGCACCATTCAAGACCACATCTTGTTCCATGGGGTGTTGGGTTTCCTCTACATTGTTAGCACAACAATTTGAGGACATATATGCATTTTATCATGGCAACAAGACATAGTAAACATATCATCATGAGATTTAGTCAAGCAATTTCTACATGATATGCAAGGACTATCAGCACAAGCATGTGAAACATTTGGAGTGCTCGAAGTGTTAAAGCCCAAAGAAGGAGCATTACAATAAGATAGTGATGAAGGATCATCCACAATAAACATACTATCAACATTGCAATGACCAACACTACTTACCATATCATTACCTTGTGGGAAACCACATGTAGGTGAAGTAGAAGAAGTTGAGAAGACTATACGGCCGGATTTGGAGGGAGAACAATCATCCCCACAAAACTTGGACACGCCATATTTATCTTGAAGCTTTGTCCACAACTCATGAGCATTCCGGAACGGCATGAGTTGAAATATAACTACATAGCTCAAAGCATCGAAAAGCACATTAGAAGCTTGAGCATTGAGATAAGAGTTTTTCTCATCCTCTAAAGATAATCTTTGGGGATCCTTTAGAGGAGAAAAACCCATACCTACAATTCGCTCTAAATTTGGGTCCATGACCCTGAAGAGATTAAGCATGCGAATTACCCAAACATCAAAATTTGTGCCTTCGAAACTAAGAGTGTCAGAGAATCCTAAACCCCTAGTCAACATCCTTACTCTCTAGGTGGTTAAGCCCTATAAAGAGAGATGAGGCTCTGATACCAATTGAAAGATCGTGGATGTCGCCTAGAGGGGGGGTGAATAGGCGTTTTAAAATAATTATGGTTTAGGCTTGAACAAATGCGGAATAAACCTAGCGGTTAATTTGCAAGCACAAAACCTACAACAACTAGGCTCACCTATGTGCACCAACAACTTATGCTAAGCAAGATAAACTACTAGGTGATAGCAAGATATATCACAAGAAACAATATGGCTATCACAAAGTAAAGTGCATAAATAAAGAGCTCGGGTAAGAGATAACCGAGGCACACGGAGACGATGATGTATCCCGAAGTTCACACCCTTGCGGATGCTAATCTCCGTTTGGAGCGGTGTGGAGGCACAATGCTCCCCAAGAAGCCACTAGGGCCACCGTAATATCCTCACGCCCTCGCACAATACAAGATGCCGTGATTCCACTAAGGGACCCTTGAGGGCAGTCACCGAACCCGTACAAATGGCAACTCTTGGGGGCGGTCACCGAACCCGTACACTTTGGCAGCCCTTGGGAGCGGTCACCGGTACCCGTCAAATTGCTTGGGGCGATCTGCACGACCTAATTGGAGACCCCGACGCTTGCCCGGAGCTTTACACCACAATGATTGAGCTCCGAACACCATAATGGTTGGGGTTAACTCCCCAACGACACCACGAAACTTCACCACAATGGAATATGGCTCCGAGGTGACCTCAACCGTCTAGGGCGCCCAAGCACCCAAGAGGAACTAGCTCAAGGGTACCAAGCACCCAAGAGTAATAAGCTTCTCGACTTGTAACTTCCACGTATCACCGTGGAGAACTCAAATCGATGCACCAAATGCAATGGCAAGGGCACACGGAGTGCCCAAGTCCTTCTCTGCCAAGTCCCACCGAAGCAACAAATGCTAGGGAGGAAAATGAGAGGAAGAACGAAGAAGAGAACACGAAGAACTCCAAGATCTAGATCCAAGGGGTTCCCCTCACATAGAGAGAAAGTGATTGGTGGAAACGTGGATCTAGATCTCCTCTCTCTTTTCCCTCAAGAACTAGCAAGAATCATTGGAGGGATTGAGAGTTAGCAAGCTCGAAGAAGGTCAACAATGGGGGAAGAACACGAGCTAAAGAGATAAGGTTCATTGGGGAAGAAGACCCCCTTTTATAGGTGGGGAAGAATCCAACCTTTATGCTCACAGCCCGCACAGAGCGGTACTACCGCTCCAAGGAGCGGTACTACCGCTAGGGCGGTAGTACCCCTTTGAGAAACAACAGCGAGGAGGCAAAAGGACAGTATAACCGCCGGAGCGGTACTACCGCTCGTCCTCACGGTACTACCGCAAATGGTAGCGGTACTACTGCTTGCGAGCGGTATAAAAAATACTTCTGTGCCTACCTCCGCTGAGCAAAACACGAGATTTTGGTCCGGAGCGGTACTACCGCTTAGGAGCCGCGGTAGTACTGCTCTGGAGCGATACTACCGCTCAGGAGCCATGGTAGTACCGCTCTGGAGTGGTAGTAAAAAATTACATCCGCTCTAGCCACGGTAGTACCGCTGCAGCCTTTACCAAAACAGCCACAACTTCTGCAAACGGACTCCGAATTCAAAGAAACCAAGTTTGTTGGAAAGCTAACGACATGGGCTAACACAATCTTGATAGAAATATCAATAAGAAGCAAATGCGAAAAGGCCCATAAGAAAATGGTGAGAACCCTTCCTTGGATAAGACCCGTAAAACCTCCAACACTAAAAACATCATAGAAGACGCATGCGAACTCCCTTTTCGATGAACTCAAGCTTGTCATCAAGATGACCATAATATCTAAGACTCACAAAGAGAACCAAACAAGAACCAAGAAAGATGATGCAAGGATGCAATGGTTTGAGCTCTCTACAAATGATATGATCAGGCTACTCATCGAGAGCCCCCCTTGATAGTACTGCAATCGATCCTATAACCCGGTCTCCCAACTACCACTATGAGACCGGTAAAATAGAAAACCTATCAAGGGCAAACCTTTGCCTTGCACAAAGTCCACTTGAGCTAGATGTAGACGATCTTGAATTCCTCAAGTAGGACCACCTTTCTTGATTGCGTTGGCTCGGTGAAGACTAGTAGATTTCTCCTCCATACTCCATTATGGGTGAGCCACTTTTCAGCACATCTTCACAAGTCCATTGTCACCACAATGGAAGGCAATATTAAAGCACTTGATCTCTTCATCATGCATCACTTGAACATGCACACCGCAACTGTAATGCCCCAGATATACTTTCCATATTTGTATCCAACTCTTGCCGTCCCCGGCGCTAAGTTATATTTATTTCTCGGGTTGGGTCTTTGTCTCCGTGTGTTGTTTTTCTTTTTCGTGCATCCCTTATCATGTTATCACGTGCATTGCATTTGCATACATGTTCATCTCATGCATTCGAGCATTTTCCCCGTTGCCCGTTTTGCATTCCGGCGCTTCGTTCTCCTCCGGTGGTCATTTCTAGTCTTCTTTCGTGTGTGGGGTTTAAACATTTCCGGATTGGACCGAGACTTGCCAAGCGGCCTTGGTTTACTACCAGTAGACCGCCTGTCAAGTTTCGGGTCATTTGGACTTCGTTTGATACTGCAACGGTTAACCGAGGGACCGAGAAGGCCTCGTGTGTGTTGCAGCCCAACACCCCCCAAATTTGGCCCAAAACCCACCAAACTCTGCTCCATGTCCTAGAGCGTTCGATCACGATCGTGTGGGCGAAAACCGCACCTCATTTGGACTCTCCTAGCTCCCTCTATGCCTATTTATACCCCCCCCCCATTCGGATCTCTTCTTCCCCCGTCCGAAACCCTAGTTTAAAAAAAAACAGATCCATCTTCCCCGCGCCGGGCCGGACGTGTCCGCCCGCGCCGGACGTTGTCCGCCCC